>NC_141538.1:1235000-1535000 GCF_021556685.1 Rattus norvegicus | reverse complement strand
GATTTCGGTTAGTTCCCAATAGGCCGCAGTAGTAATAAGTGGACTGTCGGGATATAGAAAAATTATCACAAATGGAATCAAAATTTCTAGGCGAATTCATTGAGTTCCCAATGGGTCATGCTTGTATTAGAGTGCTTTTTGATATATAGCAACATTTTATGGGACGGAATCTAAGTATCATGGTGAATTCAGTAGGTTCCCAGTAGGATTCGCATGTAATAAGCTTGTTATTCAAGATAGAGCAACTTTCTAACGAACTGAAACACTGTTTCTTTGTGAATTCAGTTAGTTCCCAGTAGCAGGCTCTTGTAATTTCTGTACTTTTAAAGATTTATCAAAATATGGTGAGCCGAATTAGAGTAACATGGTGAATTCAGTTAGTTCCCAATAGGCCGCAGTAGTAATAAGTGGACTGTTCGGGATATAGAAAAATTTTAACGCATGGAATCAAAATTCCTAGGCGAATTCAGTGAGTTCCCAATGGGACATGTTTGTATTAGTGTGCTTTTCGATATAGAGCAACATTTAAAGGAACGGAATCTAAGTATCATGGTGAATTCAGTAGGTTCCCAATAGGATTCGCATGTAATAAGCTTGTTATTCAAGATAGAGCAACGTTTTAACGAACTGAAACAGTGTATCTTTGTGAATTCAGTTAGTTCCCAGTAGCAGGTTCTTGTAACATGTGTACTTTTTAAGATTTATCAAAATTTCCTGAGTCGAATCTGAGTGACATGGTCATTTCGGTTAGTTCCCAATAGGCCGCAGTAGTAATCAGTGGACTGTTCGGGATATAGAAAAATTTTCACGAATGGAATCAAAATTTCTAGGCGAATTCAGTGAGTTCCCAATGGGACATGCTTGTATTTGTGTGCTTTTAGATATATAGCAACATTTTAAGGGACGGAATCTAAGTATCATGGTGAATTCAGTAGGTTCCCAATAGGATTCGCATGTGATAAGCTTGTTATTCAAGATAGAGCAACGTTTTTACGCACTGAAACAGTGTATCTTTGTGAATTCAGTTAGTTCCAAGTAGCAGGCCCTTGTAATATGTGTACTTTAAAGATTTATCAAAATATGGTGAGCCGAATCTGAGTAACATGGTGAATTCGGTTAGATCCCAATAGGCCGCAGTAGTAATAAGTGGACTGTTCGGGATATAGAAAAATATTCACGAATGGAATCAAAATTTCTAGGCGAATATAGTGAGTTCCCACTGGGATATGCTTGTATGAGTGTGCTTTTCAATATAGAGCAACATTTTAGGGAACGGAATCTAAGTATCATGGTGAATTCAGTAGGTTCCCAATAGGATTCGCATGTAATAAGCTTGTTATTCAAGATAGAGCAACGTTTTAACGAACTGAAACAGTGTATCTTTGTGAATTCAGTTAGTTCCCAATAGCAGGTTCTTGTAATATGTGTACTTTTTAAGATTTATCCTAATTTCCTGAGTCGAATCTGAGTGACATGGTGATTTCGGTTAGATCCCAATAGGTCGCAGTAGTAATAAGTGGACTGTTCGGGATATAGAAAATTTTCACGAATGGAATCAAAATTTCTAGGCGAATATAGTGAGTTTCCATTGGGACATGCTTGTATGAGTGTGCTATTCAATATAGAGCAACATTTTAAGTAACGGAATCTAAGTATCATGGTGAATTCAGTAGGTTCCCAATAGGATTCCCATGTAATAAGCTTGTTATGCAAGATAGAGCAACGTTTTAACGAACTGAAACAGTGTATCTTTGTGAATTCAGTTAGTTCCCAGTAGCAGGTTCTTGTAACATGTGTACTTTTTAAGATTTATCAAAATTTCCTGAATCGAATCTGAGTGACATGCTGATTTCGGTTAGTTCCCAATAGGCCGCAGTAGTAATAAGTGGACTGTCGGGATATAGAAAAATTTTCACGAATGGAATCAAAATTTCTAGGCGAATTCAGTGAGTTCCCAATGTGACATGCTTGTATTAGTGTGCTTTTCGATATATAGCAACATTTTAAGGGACGGAATCTAAGTATCATGGTGAATTCAGTAGGTTCCCAATAGGATTCGCATGTAATAAACTTGTTATTCAAGATAGAGCAACGTTTTTACGAACTGAAACAGTGTATCTTTGTGAATTCAGTTAGTTCCCAGTAGCAGGACCTTGTAATATGTGTACTTTTAAAGATTTATCAAAATATGGTGGGCCGAATCTGAGTAACATGGTGAACTCGGTTAGTTCCCAATAGGCCATAGTAGTAATAAGTGGACTGTTCGGGATATAGAAAAATTTTCACGAATGGAATCAAAATTTCTAGGCGAATTAAGTGAGTTCCCACAGGGACATGCTTGTATGAATGTGCTTTTCAATAAAGAGCAACATTTTAAGGAACGGTAACTAAGTATCTTGGTGAATTCAGTACGTTTTCAATAGGATTCAATGTAATAAGCTTGTTATTCAAGATAGAGCAACTTTCTAACGAACTGAAACACTGTTTCTTTGTGAATTCAGTTAGTTCCCAGTAGCAGGCTCTTGTAATTTCAGTACTTTTAAAGATTTATCAAAATATGGTGAGCCGAATTAGAGTAACATGGTGAATTCGGTTAGATCCCAATAGGCCGCAGTAGTAATAAGTGGACTGTTCGGGATATAGAAAAATTTTAACGAATGGAATCAAAATTCCTAGGCGAATTCAGTGAGTTCCCAATGGGACATGCTTGTATTAGTGTGCTTTTCGATATATACCATCATTTTAAGGGACGGAATCTAAGTATCATGGTGAATTCAGTAGGTTCCCAATAGGATTCCCATGTAATAAGCTTGTTATTCAAGATAGAGCAACGTTTTATCGAACTGAAAAAGTGTATCTTTGTGAATTCAGTTAGTTCCCAGTAGCAGGCCCTTGTAATATGTGTACTTTTAAAGATTTATCAAAATATGGTGAGCCGAATCTGAGTAACATGGTGAATTCGGTTAGATCCCAATAAGCCGCAGTAGTATTAAGTGGACTGTTCGGGATATAGAAAAATTGAAACGAATGGAATCAAAATTCCTAGGCGAATTCAGTGAGTTCCCAATGGGACATGCTTGTATGAGTGTGCTTTTCGATATAGAGCAACATTTAAAGGAAAGGAATCTAAGTATCATGGTGAATTCAGTAGGTTCCCAATAGGATTCCCATGTAATAAGCTTGTTATTCAAGATAGAGCAACGTTTTAACGAACTGAAACAGTGTATCTTTGTGAATTCAGTTAGTTCCCAGTAGCAGGTTCTTGTAACATGTGTACTTTTTAAGATTAATCAAAATTTCCTGAGTCGAATCTGAGTGACATGGTGATTTCGGTTAGTTCCCAATAGGCCGCAGTTGTAATAAGTGGACTGTCGGGATATAGAAAAATTATCACAAATGGAATCAAAATTTCTAGGCGAATACATTGAGTTCCCAATGGGACATGCTTGTATTAGTGTGCTCTTTGATAAATAGCAACATTTTAAGGGACGGAATCTAAGTATCATGGTGAATTCAGTAGGTTCCCAGTAGGATTCGCATGTAATAAGCTTGTTATTCAAGATAGAGCAACTTTCTAACGAACTGAAACACTGTTTCTTTGTGAATTCAGTTAGTTCCCAGTAGCAAGCTCTTGTAATTTCTGTACTTTTAAAGATTTATCAAAATATGGTGAGCCGAATTAGAGTAACATGGTGAATTCGGTTACTTCCCAATAGGCCGCAGTAATAATAAGTGGACTGTTCGGGATATAGAAAAATTGTAACGAATGGAATCAAAATTCCTAGGCGAATTCAGTGAGTTCCCAATGGGACATGCTTGTATGAGTGTGCTTTTCGATATAGAGCAACATTTAAAGGAACGGAATCTAAGTATCATGGTGAATTCAGTAGGTTCCCAATAGGATTCCCATGTAATAATCTTGTTATTCAAGATAGAGCAACGTTTTAACGAACTGAAACAGTGTATCTTTGTGAATTCAGTTAGTTCCCAGTAGCAGGTTCTTGTAACATGTGTACTTTTTAAGATTAATCAAAATTTCCTGAGTCGAATCTGAGTGACATGGTGATTTCGGTTAGTTCCCAATAGGCCGCAGTAGTAATAAGTGGACTGTCGGGATATAGAAAAATTATCACGAATGGAATCAAAATTTCTAGGCGAATTCATTGAGTTCCCAATGGGACATGCTTGTATTAGTGTGCTTTTTGATATATAGCAACATTTTAAGGGACGGAATCTAAGTATCATGGTTAATTTCAGTAGGTTCCCAATAGGATTCGCATGTAATAAACTTGTTATTCAAGATAGAGCAACGTTTTTACGAACTGAAACAGTGTATCTTTGTGAATTCAGTTAGTTCCCAGTAGCAGGCCCTTGTAATATGTGTACTTGAAAGATTTATCAAAATATGGTGAGCCGAATCTGAGGAACATGGTGAATTCAGTTAGTTCCCAATAGGCCGTAGTAGTAATAAGTGGACTGTTCGGGATATAGAAAAATTTTCACGAATGGAATCAAAATTTCTAGGCGAATTAAGTGAGTTCCCACTGGGACATGCTTGTATGAGTGTGCTTTTCAATAAAGAGCAATATTTTAAGGAACGGTAACTAAGTATCTTGGTGACTTCAGTACGTTCCCAATAGGATTCAATGTAATAAGCTTGTTATTCAACATAGAGCAACATTCTAACGAACTGAAACACTGTTTCTTTGTGAATTCAGTTAGTTCCCAGTAGCAGGCTCTTGTAATTTCTGTACTTTTAAAGATTTATCAAAATATGGTGAGCCGAATTAGAGTAACATGGTGAATTCGGTTACTTCCCAATAGGCCGCAGTAGTAATAAGAGGACTGTTCGGGATATAGAAAAATTGTAACGAATGGAATCAAAATTCCTAGGCGAATTCAGTGAGTTCCCAATGGGACATGCTTGTATGAGTGTGCTTTTCGATATAGAGCAACATTTAAAGGAACGGAATCTAAGTATCATGGTGAATTCAGTAGGTTCCCAATAGGATTCCCATGTAATAAGCTTGTTATTCAAGATAGAGCAACGTTTTAACGAACTGAAACAGTGTATCTTTGTGAATTCAGTTAGTTCCCAGTAGCAGGTTCTTGTATCATGTGTACTTTTTAAGATTAATCAAAATTTCCAGAGTCGAATCTGAGTGACATGGTGATTTCGGTTAGTTCCCAATAGGCCGCAGTAGTAATAAGTGGACTGTCGGGATATAGAAAAATTATCACAAATGGAATCAAAATTTCTAGGCGAATACATTGAGTTCCCAATGGGACATGCTTGTATTAGTGTGCTTTTTGATATATAGCAACATTTTAAGGGACGGAATCTAAGTATCATGGTGAATTCAGTAGGTTCCCAGTAGGATTCGCATGTAATAAGCTTGTTATTCAAGATAGAGCAACTTTCTAACGAACTGAAACACTGTTTCTTTGTGAATTCAGTTAGTTCCCAGTAGCAAGCTCTTGTAATTTCTGTACTTTTAAAGATTTATCAAAATATGGTGAGCCGAATTAGAGTAACATGGTGAATTCGGTTACTTCCCAATAGGCCGCAGTAATAATAAGTGGACTGTTCGGGATATAGAAAAATTGTAACGAATGGAATCAAAATTCCTAGGCGAATTCAGTGAGTTCCCAATGGGACATGCTTGTATGAGTGTGCTTTTCGATATAGAGCAACATTTAAAGGAACGGAATCTAAGTATCATGGTGAATTCAGTAGGTTCCCAATAGGATTCCCATGTAATAAGCTTGTTATTCAAGATAGAGCAACGTTTTAACGAACTGAAACAGTGTATCTTTGTGAATTCAGTTAGTTCCCAGTAGCAGGTTCTTGTAACATGTGTACTTTTTAAGATTAATCAAAATTTCCTGAGTCGAATCTGAGTGACATGGTGATTTCGGTTAGTTCCCAATAGGCCGCAGTAGTAATAAGTGGACTGTCGGGATATAGAAAAATTTTCACAAATGGAATCAAAATTCCTAGGCGAATTCAGTGAGTTCCCAATGGGACATGCTTGTATTAGTGTGCTTTTTGATATATAGCCACATTTCAAGGGACGGAATCTAAGTATCATGGTGAATTCAGTAGGTTCCCAATATGATTCGCATGTAATAAGCTTGTTATTCAAGATAGAGCAACGTTTTTTCGAACTGAAACAGTGTATCTTTGTGAATTCAGTTAGTTCCCAGTAGCAGGCCCTAGTAATATGTGTACTTTTAAAGATTTATCAAAATATGGTGAGCCGAATCTGAGTAACATGGTGAATTCGCATAGATCCCAATAGGCCGCAGTAGTAATAAGTGGACTGTTCGGGATATAGAAAAATTTTCACGAATGGAATCAAAATTTCTAGGCGAACATAGTGAGTTCCCAATGGGACATGTTTGTATGAGTGTGCTTTTCAATAAAGAGCAACATTTTAAGGAACGGAATCTAAGTACCATGGTGAATTCAGTAGGTTCCCAATAGGATTCGCATGTAATAAGCTTGTTATTCAAGATAGAACAACGTTTTAACGAACTGAAACAGTGTATCTTTGTGAATTCACTTAGTACCCAGTAGCAGGTTCTTGTAATATGTGTACTTTTTAAGATTTATCAAAATTTCCTGAGTCGAATCTGAGTGACATGGTGATTTCGGTTAGTTCCCAATAGGCCGCATTAGTAATAAGTGGACTGTCGGGATATAGAGAAATTATCACAAATGGAATCAAAATTTCTAGGCGAATTCAGTGAGTTCCCAATGGGACATGCCTGTATTAGTGTGCTTTTCGATATATAGCCACATTTCAAGGGACGGAATCTAAGTATCATGGTGAATTCCGTAGGTTCCCAATAGGATTCGCATGTAATAAGCTTGTTATTCAAGATAGAGCAACGTTTTTACGAACTGAAACAGTGTATCTTTGTGAATTCAGTTAGTTCCCAGTAGCAGGCCCTTGTAATATGTGTACTTTTAAAGATTTATCAAAATATGGTGAGCCGAATTAGAGTAACATGGTGAATTCGGTTACTTCCCAATAGGCCGCAGTAATAATAAGTGGACTGTTCGGGATATAGAAAAATTATCACGAATGGAATCAAAATTTCTAGGCGAATTCATTGAGTTCCCAATGGGACATGCTTGTATTAGTGTGCTTTTTGATATATAGCAACATTTTAAGGGACGGAATCTAAGTATCATGGTTAATTTCAGTAGGTTCCCAATAGGATTCGCATGTAATAAACTTGTTATTCAAGATAGAGCAACGTTTTTACGAACTGAAACAGTGTATCTTTGTGAATTCAGTTAGTTCCCAGTAGCAGGCCCTTGTAATATGTGTACTTGAAAGATTTATCAAAATATGGTGAGCCGAATCTGAGGAACATGGTGAATTCAGTTAGTTCCCAATAGGCCGTAGTAGTAATAAGTGGACTGTTCGGGATATAGAAAAATTTTCACGAATGGAATCAAAATTTCTAGGCGAATTAAGTGAGTTCCCACTGGGACATGCTTGTATGAGTGTGCTTTTCAATAAAGAGCAATATTTTAAGGAACGGTAACTAAGTATCTTGGTGACTTCAGTACGTTCCCAATAGGATTCAATGTAATAAGCTTGTTATTCAACATAGAGCAACATTCTAACGAACTGAAACAATGTTTCTTTGTGAATTCAGTTAGTTCCCAGTAGCAGGCTCTTGTAATTTCTGTACTTTTAAAGATTTATCAAAATATGGTGAGCCGAATTAGAGTAACATGGTGAATTCGGTTACTTCCCAATAGGCCGCAGTAGTAATAAGTGGACTGTTCGGGATATAGAAAAATTGTAACGAATGGAATCAAAATTCCTAGGCGAATTCAGTGAGTTCCCAATGGGACATGCTTGTATGAGTGTGCTTTTCGATATAGAGCAACATTTAAAGGAACGGAATCTAAGTATCATGGTGAATTCAGTAGGTTCCCAATAGGATTCCCATGTAATAAGCTTGTTATTCAAGATAGAGCAACGTTTTAAGGAACTGAAACAGTGTATCTTTGTGAATTCAGTTAGTTCCCAGTAGCAGGTTCTTGTAACATGTGTACTTTTTAAGATTAATCAAAATTTCCAGAGTCGAATCTGAGTGACATGGTGATTTCGGTTAGTTCCCAATAGGCCGCAGTTGTAATAAGTGGACTGTCGGGATATAGAAAAATTATCACAAATGGAATCAAAATTTCTAGGCGAATACATTGAGTTCCCAAGGGGACATGCTTGTATTAGTGTGCTTTTTGATATATAGCAACATTTTAAGGGACGGAATCTAAGTATCATGGTGAATTCAGTAGGTTCCCAGTAGGATTCGCATGTAATAAGCTTGTTATTCAAGATAGAGCAACTTTCTAACGAACTGAAACACTGTTTCTTTGTGAATTCAGTTAGTTCCCAGTAGCAAGCTCTTGTAATTTCTGTACTTTTAAAGATTTATCAAAATATGGTGAGCCGAATTAGAGTAACATGGTGAATTCGGTTACTTCCCAATAGGCCGCAGTAATAATAAGTGGACTGTTCGGGATATAGAAAAATTGTAACGAATGGAATCAAAATTCCTAGGCGAATTCAGTGAGTTCCCAATGGGACATGCTTGTATGAGTGTGCTTTTCGATATAGAGCAACATTTAAAGGAACGGAATCTAAGTATCATGGTGAATTCAGTAGGTTCCCAATAGGATTCCCATGTAATAAGCTTGTTATTCAAGATAGAGCAACGTTTTAACGAACTGAAACAGTGTATCTTTGTGAATTCAGTTAGTTCCCGGTAGCAGGTTCTTGTAACATGTGTACTTTTTAAGATTAATCAAAATTTCCTGAGTCGAATCTGAGTGACATGGTGATTTCGGTTAGTTCCCAATAGGCCGCAGTAGTAATAAGTGGACTGTCGGGATATAGAAAAATTATCACGAATGGAATCAAAATTTCTAGGCGAATTCATTGAGTTCCCAATGGGACATGCTTGTATTAGTGTGCTTTTTGATATATAGCAACATTTTAAGGGACGGAATCTAAGTATCATGGTTAATTTCAGTAGGTTCCCAATAGGATTCGCATGTAATAAATTTGTTATTCAAGATAGAGCAACGTTTTTACGAACTGAAACAGTGTATCTTTGTGAATTCAGTTAGTTCCCAGTAGCAGGACCTTGTAATATGTGTACTTTAAAGATTTATCAAAATATGGTGGGCCGAATCTGAGTAACATGGTGAATTCGGTTAGTTCCCAATAGGCCGTAGTAGTAATAGGTGGACTGTATGGGATATAGAAAAATTTTCACGAATGGAATCAAAATTTCTAGGCGAATTAAGTGAGTTCCCACAGGGACATGCTTGTATGAATGTGCTTTTCAATAAGGAGCAACATTTTAAGGAACGGTAACTAAGTATCTTGGTGACTTCAGTACGTTCCCAATAGGATTCAATGTAATAAGCTTGTTATTCAACATAGAGCAACATTCTAACGAACTGAAACAATGTTTCTTTGTGAATTCAGTTAGTTCCCAGTAGCAGGCTCTTGTAATTTCTGTACTTTTAAAGATTTATCAAAATATGGTGAGCCGAATTAGAGTAACATGGTGAATTCGGTTACTTCCCAATAGGCCGCAGTAGTAATAAGTGGACTGTTCGGGATATAGAAAAATTGTAACGAATGGAATCAAAATTCCTAGGCGAATTCAGTGAGTTCCCAATGGGACATGCTTGTATGAGTGTGCTTTTCGATATAGAGCAACATTTAAAGGAACGGAATCTAAGTATCTTGGTGAATTCAGTAGGTTCCCAATAGGATTCCCATGTAATAAGCTTGTTATTCAAGATAGAGCAACGTTTTAACGAACTGAAACAGTGTATCTTTGTGAATTCAGTTAGTTCCCAGTAGCAGGTTCTTGTAACATGTGTACTTTTTAAGATTAATCAAAATTTCCAGAGTCGAATCTGAGTGACATGGTGATTTCGGTTAGTTCCCAATAGGCCGCAGTTGTAATAAGTGGACTGTCGGGATATAGAAAAATTATCACAAATGGAATCAAAATTTCTAGGCGAATACATTGAGTTCCCAAGGGGACATGCTTGTATTAGTGTGCTTTTTGATATATAGCAACATTTTAAGGGACGGAATCTAAGTATCATGGTGAATTCAGTAGGTTCCCAGTAGGATTCGCATGTAATAAGCTTGTTATTCAAGATAGAGCAACTTTCTAACGAACTGAAACACTGTTTCTTTGTGAATTCAGTTAGTTCCCAGTAGCAAGCTCTTGTAATTTCTGTACTTTTAAAGATTTATCAAAATATGGTGAGCCGAATTAGAGTAACATGGTGAATTCGGTTACTTCCCAATAGGCCGCAGTAATAATAAGTGGACTGTTCGGGATATAGAAAAATTGTAACGAATGGAATCAAAATTCCTAGGCGAATTCAGTGAGTTCCCAATGGGACATGCTTGTATGAGTGTGCTTTTCGATATAGAGCAACATTTAAAGGAACGGAATCTAAGTATCATGGTGAATTCAGTAGGTTCCCAATAGGATTCGCATGTAATAAGCTTGTTATTCAAGATAGAGCAACGTTTTAACGAACTGAAACAGTGTATCTTTGTGAATTCAGTTAGTTCCCAGTAGCAGGTTCTTGTAACATGTGTACTTTTTAAGATTTATCAAAATTTCCTGAGTCGAATCTGAGTGACATGGTGATTTCGGTTAGTTCCCAATAGGCCGCAGTAGTAATAAGTGGACTGTCGGGATATAGAAAAATTATCACAAATGGAATCAAAATTCCTAGGCGAATTCAGTGAGTTCCCAATGGGACATGCTTGTATTAGTGTGCTTTTTGATATATAGCCACATTTCAAGGGACGGAATCTAAGTATCATGGTGAATTCTGTAGGTTCCCAATATGATTCGCATGTAATAAGCTTGTTATTCAAGATAGAGCAACGTTTTTTCGAACTGAAACAGTGTATCTTTGTGAATTCAGTTAGTTCCCAGTAGCAGGCCCTTGTAATATGTGTACTTTTAAAGATTTATCAAAATATGGTGAGCCGAATCTGAGTAACATGGTGAATTCGCATAGATCCCAATAGGCCGCAGTAGTAATAAGTGGACTGTTCGGGATATAGAAAAATTTTCACGAATGGAATCAAAATTTCTAGGCGAACATAGTGAGTTCCCAATGGGACATGTTTGTATGAGTGTGCTTTTCAATAAAGAGCAACATTTTAAGGAACGGAATCTAAGTACCATGGTGAATTCAGTAGGTTCCCAATAGGATTCGCATGTAATAAGCTTGTTATTCAAGATAGAACAACGTTTTAACGAACTGAAACAGTGTATCTTTGTGAATTCACTTAGTACCCAGTAGCAGGTTCTTGTAATATGTGTACTTTTTAAGATTTATCAAAATTTCCTGAGTCGAATCTGAGTGACATTGTGATTTCGGTTAGATCCCAATAGGTCGCAGTAGTAATAAGTGGACGGTCGGGATATAGAAAAATTTTCACGAATGGAATAAAAATTTCTAGGCGAATTCAGTGAGTTTCCATTGGGACATGCTTGTTTTAGTGTGCTTTTCGATATATAGCAACATTTTAAGGGATGAAATCTAAGTATCATGGGGAATTCAGTAGGTTCCCAATAGGATTCGCATGTAATAAACTTGTTATTCAAGATAGAGCAACGTTTTACGAACTGAAACAGTGTATCTTTGTGAATTCAGTTAGTTCCCAGTAGCAGGCCCTTGTAATATGTGTACTTTAAAGATTTATCAAAATATGGTGAGCCGAATCTGAGTAACATGGTGAATTCGGTTAGTTCCTAATAGGCCGCAGTAGTAATAAGTGGACTGTTCGGGATATAGAAAAATTTTCACGAATGGAATCAAAATTTCTAGGCGAATTAAGTGAGTTCCCACAGGGACATGCTTGTATGAGTGTGCTTTTCAATAAAGAGCAACATTTTAAGGAATGGTAACTAAGTATCTTGGTGAATTCAGTACGTTCCCAATAGGATTCAATGTAATAAGCTTGTTATTCAAGATAGAGCACCTTTCTAACGAACTGAAACACTGTATCTTTGTGAATTCAGTTAGTTCCCAGTAGCAGGCTCTTGTAATTTCTGTACTTTTAAAGATTTATCAAAATATGGTGAGCCGAATTAGAGTAACATGGTGAATTCGGTTACTTCCCAAAAGGCCGCAGTAGTAATAAGTGGACTGTTCGGGATATAGAAAAATTGTAACGAATGGAATCAAAATTCCTAGGCGAATTCAGTGAGTTCCCAATGGGACATGCTTGTATGAGTGTGCTTTTCGATATAGAGCAACATTTAAAGGAACGGAATCTAAGTATCATGGTGAATTCAGTAGGTTCCCAATAGGATTCCCATGTAATAAGCTTGTTATTCAAGATAGAGCAACGTTTTAACGAACTGAAACAGTGTATCTTTGTGAATTCAGTTAGTTCCCAGTAGCAGGTTCTTGTAACATGTGTACTTTTTAAGATTAATCAAAATTTCCTGAGTCGAATCTGAGTGACATGGTGATTTGGGTTAGTTCCCAATAGGCCGCAGTAGTAATAAGTGGACTGTCGGGATATAGAAAAATTATCACAAATGGAATCAAAATTTCTAGGCGAATTCATTGAGTTCCCAATGGGTCATGCTTGTATTAGTGTGCTTTTTGATATATAGCAACATTTTATGGGACGGAATCTAAGTATCATGGTGAATTCAGTAGGTTCCCAGTAGGATTCGCATGTAATAAGCTTGTTATTCAAGATAGAGCACCTCTCTAACGAACTGAAACACTGTTTCTTTGTGAATTCAGTTAGTTCCCAGTAGCAGGCTCTTGTAATTTCTATACTTTTAAAGATTTATCAAAATATGTTGAGCCGAATTAGAGTAACATGGTGAATTCGGTTAGTTCCCAATAGGCCGCAGTAGTAATAAGTGGACTGTTCGGGATATAGAAAAATTTTAACGAATGGAATCAAAATTCCTAGGCGAATTCAGTGAGTTCCCAATGGGACATGCTTGTATTAGTGTGCTTTTCGATATATGCCATCATTTTAAGGGACGGAATCTAAGTATCATGGTGAATTCAGTAGGTTCCCAATAGGATTCCCATGTAATAAGCTTGTTATTCAAGATAGAGCAACGTTTTAACGAACTGAAACAGTGTATCTTTGTGAATTCAGTTAGTTCCCAGTAGCAGGTTCTTGTAATATGTGTACTTTCTAAGATTTATCAAAATTTCCTGAGTCGAATCTGAGTGACATGTTGATTTCGGTTAGTTCCCAATAGGCCGCAGTAGTAATCAGTGGACTGTCGGGATAAAGAAAAATTTTCACGAAAGGAATCAAAATTTCTAGGCGAATTCAGTGAGTTCCCAATTTGACATGCTTGTATTAGTGTGCTTTTCGATATATAGCAACATTTTAAGGGACGGAGTCTAAGTATCATGGTGAATTCAGTAGGTTCCCAATAGGATTCGCATGTAATAAACTTGTTATTCAAGATAGAGCAACGTTTTAACGAACTGAAACAGTGTATCTTTGTGAATTCACTTAGTTCCCAGTAGCAGGTTCTTGTAATATGTGTACTTTTTAAGATTTATCAAAATGTGGTGAGCCGAATCTGAGTAACATGGTGAATTCGGTTAGTTCCCAATAGGCCGCAGTAGTAATAAGTGGACTGTCGGGATATAGAAAAATTTTCACGAATGGAATCAAAATTTCTAGGCGAATTCAGTGAGTTCCCAATGTGACATGCTTGTATTAGTGTGCTTTTCGATATATAGCAACATTTTAAGGGACGGAATCTAAGTATCATGGTGAATTCAGTAGGTTCCCAATAGGATTCACATGTAATAAACTGGTTATTCAAGATAGAGCAACGTTTTTAGGAACTGAAACAGTGTATCTTTGTGAATTCAGTTAGTTCCCAGTAGCAGGACCTTTTAATATGTGTACTTTAAAGATTTATCAAAATATGGTGGGCCGAATGTGAGTAACATGGTGAATTCGATTAGTTCCCAATAGGCCGTAGTAGTAATAAGTGGACTGTTCGGGATATAGAAAAATTTTCACGAATGGAATCAAAATTTCTAGGCGAATTAAGTGAGTTCCCACAGGGACATGCTTGTATGAATGTGCTTTTCAATAAAGAGCAACATTTTAAGGAACGGTAACTAAGTATCTTGGTGAATTCAGTACATTCCCAATAGGATTCAATGTAATAAGGTTGTTATTCAAGATAGAGCAACTTTCTAACGAACTGAAACACTGTTTCTTTGTGAATTCAGTTAGTTCCCAGTAGCAGGCTCTTGTAATTTCTGTACTTTTAAAGATTTATCAAAATATGGTGAGCCGAATTAGAGTAACATGGTGAATTCGGTAAGTTCCCAATAGGCCGCAGTAGTAATAAGTGGACTGTTAGGGATATAGAAAAATTTTAACGAATGGAATCAAAATTCCTAGGCGAATTCAGTGAGTTCCCAATGGGACATGCTTGTATTAGTGTGCTTTTCGATATATACCATCATTTTAAGGGACGGAATCTAAGTATCATGGTGAATTCAGTAGGTTCCCAATAGGATTCCTATGTAATAAGCTTGTTATTCAACATAGAGCAACGTTTTATCGACTGAAACAGTGTATCTTTGTGAATTCCGTTAGTTCCCAGTAGCAGGCCCTTGTAATATGTGTACTTTTAAAGATTTATCAAAATATGGTGAGCCGAATCTGAGTAACATGGTGAATTCAGTTAGATCCCAATAGGCCGCAGTAGTAATAAGTGGACTGTTCGGGATATAGAAAAATTTTCACGAATGGAATCAAAATTTCTAGGCGAATATAGTGAGTTCCCAATGGGACATGCTTGTATGAGTGTGCTTTTCAATATAGAGCAACATTTTAGGGAACGGAATCTAAGTACCATGGTGAATTCAGTAGGTTCCCAATAGGATTCCCATGTAATAAGCTTGTTATTCAAGATAGAGCAACGTTTTAACGAACTGAAACAGTGTATCTTTGTGAATTCAGTTAGTTCCCAGTAGCAGGTTCTTGTAATATGTGTACTTTTTAAGATTGTTCAAAATTTCCTGAGTCGAATCTGAGTGACATGGTGATTTCGGTTAGATCCCAATAGGTCGCAGTAGTAATAAGTGGACTGTTCGGGATATAGAAAAATTTTCAAGAATGGAATCAAAATTTCTAGGCGAATATACTGAGTTTCCAATGGGACATGCTTGTATGAGTGTGCTATTCAATATAGAGCAACATTTTAAGGAACGGAATCTAAGTATCATGGTGAATTCAGTAGGTTCCCAATAGGATTCCCATGTAATAAGCTTGTTATTCAAGATAGAGCAACGTTTTAACGAACTGAAACAGTGTATCTTTGTGAATTCAGTTAGTTCCCAGTAGCAGGTTCTTGTAACATGTGTACTTTTTAAGATTTATCAAAATTTCCTGAATCGAATCTGAGTGACATGCTGATTTTTGTTAGTTCCCAATAGGCCGCAGTAGTAATAAGTGGACTGTCGGGATATAGTAAAATTTTCACAAATGGAATCAAAATTTCTAGGCGAATTCAGTGAGTTCCCAATGGGACATGCTTGTATGAGTGTGCTTTTCGATATATAGCAACATTTTTAGGGACGGAATCTAAGTATCATGGTGAATTCAGTAGGTTCCCAATAGGATTCGCATGTAATAAACTTGTTATTCAAGATAGAGCAACGTTTTTACGCATTGAAACAGTGTATCTTTGTGAATTCAGTTAGTTCCCAGTAGCAGGACCTTGTAATATGTGTACTTTAAAGATTTATCAAAATATGGTGAGCCGAATCTGAGTAACATGGTGAATTCGGTTAGTTCCCAATAGGCCGTAGTAGTAATAAGTGGACTGTTCGGGATATAGAAAAATGTTCACGAATGGAATCAAAATTTCTAGGCAAATTAAGTGAGTTCCCACAGGGACATGCTTGTATGAGTGTGCTTTTCAATAAAGAGCAACATTTTAAGGAACGGTAACTAAGTATCTTGGTGAATTCAGTGAGTTCCCAATAGGATTCAATGTAATAAGCTTGTTATTCAAGATAGAGCACCTTTCTAACGAACTGAAACACTGTTTCTTTGTGAATTCAGTTAGTTCCCAGTAGCAGGCTCTTGTAATTTTTGTACTTTTAAAGATTTATCAAAATATGGTGAGCCGAATTAGAGTAACATGGTGAATTCGGTTAGTTCCCAATAGGCCGCAGGAGTAATAAGTGGACTGTTCGGGATATAGAAAAATTTTAACGAATGGAATCAAAATTCCTAGGCGAATTCAGTGAGTTCCCAATGGGACATGCTTGTATTAGTGTGCTTTTCGACAAATACCATCATTTTAAGGGACGGAATCTAAGTATCATGGTGAATTCAGTAGGTTCCCAATAGGATTCCCATGTAATAAGCTTGTTATTCAAGATAGAGCAACGTTTTAACGAACTGAAACAGTGTATCTTTGTGAATTCAGTTAGTTCCCAGTAGCAGGTTCTTGTAATTTCTGTACTTTTAAAGATTTATCAAAATATGGTGAGCCGAATTAGAGTAACATGGTGAATTCGGTTAGTTCCCAATAGGCCGCAGTAGTAATATGTGGACTGTTCGGGATATAAAAATTTTAACGAATGGAATCAAAATTCCTAGGCGAATTCAGTGAGTTCCCAATGGGACATGCTTGTATTAGTGTGCTTTTCGATATATACCATCATTTTAAGGGACGGAATCTAAGTATCATGGTGAATTCAGTAGGTTCCCAATAGGATTCCCATGTAATAAGCTTGTTATTCAAGATAGAGCAACGTTTTAACGAACTGAAACAATGTATCTTTGTGAATTCAGTTAGTTCCCAGTAGCAGGTTCTTGTAATATGTGTACTTTTTAAGGTTTATCAAAATTTCCTGAGTCGAATCTGAGTGACATGGTGATTTCGGTTAGATCCCAATAGGTCGCAGTAGTAATAAGTGTACTGTTCGGGATATAGAAAAATTTTCACGAATGGAATCAAAATTTCTAGGCGAATATAGTGAGTTTCCAATGGGACATGCTTGTATGAGTGTGCTATTCAATATAGAGCAACAATTTAAGGAACGGAATCTAAGTATCATGGTGAATTCAGTAGGTTCCCAATAGGATTCCCATGTAATAAGCTTGTTATTCAAGATAGAGCAACGTTTTAACGAACTGAAACAGTGTATCTTTGTGAATTCATTTAGTTCCCAGTAGCAGGTTCTTGTAACATGTGTACTTTTTAAGATTTAGCAAAATTTCCTGAATCGAATCTGAGTGACATGCTGATTTTGGTTAGTTTCCAATAGCCCGCAGTAGTAATAAGTGGACTGTCGGGATATAGAAAAATTTTCACGAATGGAATCAAAATTTCTAGGCGAATTCAGTGAGTTCCCATTGGGACATGCTTGTATTAGTGTGCTTTTCGATATATAGCAACATTTTAAGGGACGGAATCTAAGTATCATGGTGAATTCAGTAGGTTCCCAATAGGATTCGCATGCAATAAACTTGTTATTCAAGATAGAGCAACGATTTTACGAATTGAAACAGTGTATCTTTGTGAATTCAGTTAGTTCCCAGTAGCAGGCTCTTGTAATTTCTGTACTTTTAAAGATTTATCAAAATATGGTGAGCCGAATTAGAGTAACATGGTGAATTCGGTTAGTTCCCAATAGGCCGCAGTAGTAATAAGTGGACTGTTCGGGATATAGAAAAATTTTAACGAATGGAATCAAAATTCCTAGGCGAATTCAGTGAGTTCCCAATGGGACATGCTTGTATTAGTGTGCTTTTCGATATATAGCAACATTTTAAGGGACGGAATCTAAGTATCATGGTGAATTCAGTAGGTTCCCAATAGGATTCGCATGTAATAAACTTATTATTCTAGATAGAGCAACGTTTTTACGAACTGAAACAGTGTATCTTTGTGAATTCAGTTAGTTCCCAGTAGCAGGACCTTGAAATATGTGTACTTTTTAAGATTTATCAAAATTTGGTGAGCCGAATCTGAGTAACATGGTGAATTCGGTTAGTTCCCAATAGGCCGTAGTAGTAATAAGTGGACTGTTCGGGATATAGAAAAATTTTCACGAATGGAATCAAAATTTCTAGGCGAATTAAGTGAGTTCCCACAGGGACATGCTTGTATGAATGTGCATTTCAATAAAGAGCAACATTTTAAGGAACGGTAACTAAGTATCTTGGTGAATTCAGTACGTTCTCAATAGGATTCAATGTAATAAGCTTGTTATTCAAGATAGAGCAACTTTCTAACGAACTGAAACATTGTTTCTTTGTGAATTTAGTTAGTTCCCAGTAGCAGGCTCTTGTAATTTCTGTACTTTTAAAGATTTATCAAAATATGGTGAGCCGAATTAGAGTAACATGGTGAATTCGGTTAGTTCCCAATAGGCCGCAGTAGTTATATGTGGACTGTTCGGGATATGGGAAAATTTTAACGAATGGAATCAAAATTCCTAGGCGAATTCAGTGAGTTCCCAATGGGACATGCTTGTATTAGTGTGCTTTTCGATATATACCATCATTTTAAGGGACGGAATCTAAGTATCATGGTGAATTCAGTAGGTTCCCAATAGGATTCCCATGTAATAAGCTTGTTATTAATATAGAGCAAAGTTTTAACGAACTGAAACAGTGTATCTTTGTGAATTCAGTTAGGTCCCAGTAGCAGGTTCTTGTAATATGTGTACTTTTTAAGATTTATCAAAATTTCCTGAGTCGAATCTGAGTGACATGGTGATTTCGGTTAGATCCCAATAGGTCGCAGTAGTAATAAGTGTACTGTTCGGGATATAGAAAAATTTTCACGAATGGAATCAAAATTTCTAGGCGAATATAGTGAGTTTCCAATGGGACATGCTTGTATGAGTGTGCTATTCAATATAGAGCAACATTTTAAGGAACGGAATCTAAGTATCATGGTGAATTCAGTAGGTTCCCAATAGGATTCCCATGTAATAAGCTTATTATTCAAGATAGAGCAACGTTTTAACGAACTGAAACAGTGTATCTTTGTGAATTCAGTTAGTTCCCAGTAGCAGGTTCTTGTAACATGTGTACTTTTTAAGATTTAGCAAAATTTCCTGAATCGAATCTGAGTGACATGCTGATTTTGGTTAGTTTCCAATAGCCCGCAGTAGTAATAAGTGGACTGTCGGGATATAGAAAAATTTTCACGAATGGAATCAAAATATCTAGGCGAATTCAGTGAGTTCCCATTGGGACATGCTTGTATTAGTGTGCTTTTCGATATATAGCAACATTTTAAGGGACGGAATCTAAGTATCATGGTGAATTCAGTAGGTTCCCAATAGGATTCGCATGCAATAAACTTGTTATTCAAGATAGAGCAACGTTTTTACGAATTGAAACAGTGTATCTTTGTGAATTCAGTTAGTTCCCAGTAGCAGGCTCTTGTGATTTCTGTACTTTTAAAGATTTATCAAAATATGGTGAGCCGAATTAGAGTAACATGGTGAATTCGGTTAGTTCCCAATAGGCCGCAGTAGTAATAAGTGGACTGTTCGGGATATAGAAAAATTTTAACGAATGGAATCAAAATTCCTAGGCGAATTCAGTGAGTTCCCAATGGGACATGCTTGTATTAGTGTGCTTTTCGATATATACCATCATTTTAAGGGACGGAATCTAAATATCATGGTGAATTCAGTAGGTTCCCAATAGGATTCCCATGTAATAAGCTTGTTATTCAAGATAGAGCAACTTTCTAACGTACTGAAACACTGTTTCTTTGTGAATTCAGTTAGTTCCCAGTAGCAGGTTCTTGTAATATGTGTACTTTCTAAGATTTATCAAAATTTCCTGAGTCGAATCTGAGTGACATGGTGATTTCGGTTAGTTCCCAATAGGCCGCAGTAGTAATCAGTGGATTGTCGGGATATAGAAAAATTTTCACGAAAGGAATCAAAATTTCTAGGCGAATTCAGTGAGTTCCCAATGGGACATGCTTGTATTAGTGTGCTTTTAGATATATAGCAACATTTAAAGGGACGGAATATAAGTATCATGGTGAATTCAGTAGGTTCCCAATAGGATTCACATGTAATAATCTTGTTATTCAAGATAGAGCAACGTTTTTACGAACTGAAACAGTGTATCTTTGTGAATTCAGTTAGTTCCAAGTAGCAGGCCCTTGTAATATGTGTATTTTTAAAGATTTATCAAAATATGGTGAGACGAATCTGAGTAACATGGTGAATTCGGTTAGATCCCCATAGGCCGCAGTAGTAATAAGTGGACTCTTCGGGATATAGAAAAATTTTCACGAATGGAATCAAAATTTCTAGGCGAATATAGTGAGTTCCCAATAGGACATGCTTGTATGAGTGTGCTTTTCAATATCGAGCAACATTTTAAGGAACGGAATCTAAGTACCATGGTGAATTCAGTAGGTTCCCAATAGGATTCCCATGTAATAAGCTTGTTATTCAAGATAGAGCAACGTTTTAACGAACTGAAACAGTGTATCTTTGTGAATTCACTTACTTCCCAGTAGCAGGTTCTTGTAATATGTGTAATTTTTAAGATTTATCAAAATTTGGTGAGCCGAATCTGAGTAACATGGTGAATTCAGTTAGTTTCCAATAGGCCGCAGTAGTAATAAGTGGACTGTCGGGATATAGAAAAATTTTCACGAATGGAATCAAAATTTCTAGGCGAATTCAGTGAGTTCCCAATGTGACATGCTTGTATTAGTGTGCTTTTCGATATATAGCAACATTTTAAGGGACGGAAACTAAGTATCATGGTGAATTCAGTAGGTTCCCAATAGGATTCCCATGTAATAAGCTTGTTATTCAAGATAGAGCAACTTTCTAACGAACTGAAACACAGTTTCTTTGTGAATTCAGTTAGTTCCCAGTAGCAGGCTCTTGTAATTTCTGTACTTTTAAAGATTTATCAAAATATGGTGAGCCGAATTAGAGTAACATGGTGAATTCGGTTAGTTCCCAATAGGCCGCAGTAGTAATAAGTGGACTGTTCGGGATATAGAAAAATTTTAACGAATGGAATCAAAATTGCTAGGCGAATTCAGTGAGTTCCCAATGGGACATGCTTGTATTAGTGTGCTTTTCGATATATACCATCATTTTAAGGGACGGAATCTAAGTATCATGGTGAATTCAGTAGGTTCCCAATAGGATTCCCATGTAATAAGCTTGTTATTCAAGATAGAGCAACGTTTTATCGAACTGAAACAGTGTATCTTTGTGAATTCAGTTAGTTCCCAGTAGCAGGCCCTTGTATATGTGTACTTTTAAAGATTTATCAAAATATGGTGAGACGAATCTGAGTAACATGGTGAATTCGGTTAGATCCCAATTAGCCGCAGTAGTAATAAGTGGACTGTTCGGGATATAGAAAAATTTTCACGAATGGAATCAAAATTTCTAGGCGAATATAGTGAGTTCCCAATGGGACATGCTTGTATGAGTGTGCTTTTCAATATAGAGCAACATTTTAGGGAACGGAATCTAAGTACCATGGTGAATTCAGTAGGTTCCCAATAGGATTCCCATGTAATAAGCTTGTTATTCAAGATAGAGCAACGTTTTAACGAACTGAAACAGTGTA
Organism: Rattus norvegicus; assembly: GCF_021556685.1. NCBI lineage: Eukaryota > Metazoa > Chordata > Mammalia > Rodentia > Muridae > Rattus > Rattus norvegicus. The sequence goes on along the minus strand of NC_141538.1, from coordinate 1,513,308 downwards.
TCTTTGTGAATTCAGTTAGTTCCCAGTAGCAGGTTCTTGTAATATGTGTACTTTTTAAGATTTATCAAAATTTCCTGAGTCGAATCTGAGTGACATGGTGATTTCGGTTAGATCCCAATAGGTCGCAGTAGTAATAAGTGGACTGTTCGGGATATAGAAAAATTTTCACGAATGGAATCAAAATTTCTAGGCGAATTCAGTGAGTTCCCAATGGGACATGCTTGTATTAGTGTGCTTTTCGATATATAGCAACATTTTAAGGGACGGAATCTAAGTATCATGGTGTATTCAGTAGGTTCCCAATAGGATTCGCATGTAATAAACTTGTTATTCAAGATAGAGCAACGTTTTTACGAATTGAAACAGTGTATCTTTGTGAATTCAGTTAGTTCCCAGTAGCAGGACCTTGTAATATGTGTACTTTAAAGATTTATCAAAATATGGTGAGCCGAATCTGAGTAACATGGTGAATTCGGTTAGTTCCCAATAGGCCGTAGTAGTAATAAGTGGACTGTTCGGGATATAGAAAAATGTTCACGAATGGAATCAAAATTTCTAGGCAAATTAAGTGAGTTCCCACAGGGACATGCTTGTATGAGTGTGCTTTTCAATAAAGAGCAACATTTTAAGGAACGGTAACTAAGTATCTTGGTGAATTCAGTACGTTCCCAATAGGATTCAATGTAATAAGCTTGTTATTCAAGATAGAGCACCTTTCTAACGAACTGAAACACTGTTTCTTTGTGAATTCAGTTAGTTCCCACTAGCAGGCTCTTGTAGTTTCTGTACTTTTAAATATTTATCAAAATATGGTGAGCCGAATTAGAGTAACATGGTGAATTCGGTTAGTTCCCAATAGGCCGCAGTAGTAATAAGTGGACTGTTCGGGATATAGAAAAATTTTAACGAATGGAATCAAAATTCCTAGGCGAATTCAGTGAGTTCCCAATGGGACATGCTTGTATTAGTGTGCTTTTCGATATATACCATCATTTTAAGGGACAGAATCTAAGTATCATGGTGAATTCAGTATGTTCCCAATAGGATTCCCATGTAATAAGCTTGTTATTAATATAGAGAAAAGTTTTAACGAACTGAAACAGTGCATCTTTGTGAATTCAGTTAGTTCCCAGTAGCAGGTTCTTGTAATATGTGTACTTTTTAAGATTTATCAAAATTTCCTGAGTCGAATCTGAGTGACATGGTGATTTCGGTTAGTTCCCAATAGGCCGCAGTAGTAATAAGTGGACTGTCGGGATATAGAAAAATTTTCACGAAAGGAATCAAAATAACTAGGCGAATTCAGTGAGTTCCCAATGGGACATGCTTGTATTAGTGTGCTTTTAGATATATAGCAACATTTTAAGGGACGGAATCTAAGTATCATGGTGAATTCAGTAGGTTCCCATTAGGAATCACATGTAATAAGCTTGTTATTCAAGATAGAGCAACGTTTTTACGAACTGAAACAGTGTATCTTTGTGAATTCAGTTAGTTCCAAGTAGCAGGCCCTTGTAATATGTGTACTTTTAAAGATTTATCAAAATATGGTGAGCCGAATCTGAGTAACATGGTGAATTCCGTTAGATCCCCATAGGCCGCAGTAGTAATAAGTGGACTGTTCGGGATATAGAAAAATTTTCAGGAATGGAATCAAAATTTCTAGGCGAATATAGTGAGTTCCCAATGGGACATGCTTGTATGAGTGTGCTTTTCAATATAGAGCAACATTTTAAGGAACGGAATCTAAGTACCATGGTGAATTCAGTAGGTTCCCAATAGGATTCCCATGTAATAAGCTTGTTATTCAAGATAGAGCAACGTTTTAACGAACTGAAACAGTGTATCTTTGTGAATTCACTTAGTTCCCAGTAGCAGGTTCTTGTAATATGTGTACTTTTTAAGATTTATCAAAATTTGGTGAGCCGAATCTTAGTAACATGGTGAATTCGGTTAGTTCCCAATAGGCCGCAGTAGTAATAAGTGGACTGTCGGGATATAGAAAAATTTTCACGAATGGAATCAAAATTTCTAGGCGAATTCAGTGAGTTCCCAATGTGACATGCTTGTATTAGTGTGCTTTTCGATATATAGCAACATTTTAAGGGACGGAATCTAAGTATCATGGTGAATTCAGTAGGTTCCCAATAGGATTCGCATGTTATAAACTTGTTATTCAAGATAGAGCAACGTTTTTACGAATTGAAACGGTGTATCTTTGTGAATTCAGTTAGTTCCCAGTAGCAGGACCTTGTAATATGTGTACTTTAAAGATTTATCAAAATATGGTGGGCCGAATCTGAGTAACATGGTGAATTCGGTTAGTTCCCAATAGGCCGTAGTAGTAATAAGTGGACTATACGGGATATAGAAAAATGTTCACGAATGGAATCAAAATTTCTAGGCGAATTAAGTGAGTTCCCACAGGGACATGCTTGTATGAATGTGCTTTTCAATAAAGAGCAACATTTTAAGGAAGGGTAACTAAGTATCTTGGTGAATTCAGTACGTTCCCAATAGGATTCAATGTAATAAGCTTGTTATTCAAGATAGAGCAACTTTCTAACGAACTGAAACACAGTTTCTTTGTGAATTCAGTTAGTTCCCAGTAGCAGGCTCTTGTAATTTCTGTACTTTTAAAGATTTATCAAAATATGGTGAGCCGAATTAGAGTAACATGGTGAATTCGGTTAGTTCCCAATAGGCCGCAGTAGTAATAAGTGGACTGTTCGGGATATAGAAAAATTTTAACGAATGGAATCAAAATTCCTAGGCGAATTCAGTGAGTTCCCAATGGGACATGCTTGTATTAGTGTGCTTTTCGATATATACCATCATTTTAAGGGACGGAATCTAAGTATCATGGTGAATTCAGTATGTTCCCAATAGGATTCCCATGTAATAAGCTTGTTATTAATATAGAGCAAAGTTTTAACGAACTGAAACAGTGTATCTTTGTGAATTCAGTTAGGTCCCAGTAGCAGGTTCTTGTAATATGTGTACTTTTTAAGATTTATCAAAATTTCCTGAGTCGAATCTGAGTGACATGGTGATTTCGGTTAGTTCCCAATAGGCCGCAGTAGTAATAAGTGGACTGTCGGGATATAGAAAAATTTTCACGAAAGGAATCAAAATTTCTAGGCGAATTCAGTGAGTTCCCAATGGGACATGCTTGTATTAGTGTGCTTTTAGATATATAGCAACATTTTAAGGGACGGAATCTAAGTATCATGGTGAATTCAGTAGGTTTCCAATAGGATTCACATGTAATAAGCTTGTTATTCAAGATAGAGCAACGTTTTTACGAACTGAAACAGTGTATCTTTGTGAATTCAGTTAGTTCCAAGTAGCAGGCCCTTGTAATATGTGTACTTTTAAAGATTTATCAAAATATGGTGAGCCGAATCTGAGTAACATGGTGAATTCGGTTAGATCCCCATAGGCCGCAGTAGTAATAAGTGGACTGTTCGGGATATAGAAAAATTTTCACGAATGGAATCAAAATTTCTAGGCGAATATAGTGAGTTCCCAATAGGGCATGCTTGTATGAGTGTGCTTTTCAATATAGAGCAACATTTTAAGGAACGGAATCTAAGTACCATGGTGAATTCAGTAGGTTCCCAAAAGGAATCCCATGTAATAAGCTTGTTATTCAAGATAGAGCAACGTTTTAACGAACTGAAACAGTGTATCTTTGTGAATTCACTTAGTTCCCAGTAGCAGGTTCTTGTAATATGTGTACTTTTTAAGATTTATCAAAATTTGGTGAGCCGAATCTGAGTAACATGGTGATTTCGGTTAGTTCCTAATAGGCCGGAGTAGTGATAAGTGGACTGTCGGGATATAGAAAAATTTTCACGAATGGAATCAAAATTTCTAGGCGAATTCAGTGAGTTCCCAATGTGACATGCTTGTATTAGTGTGCTTTTCGATATATAGCAACATTTTAAGGGACGGAATCTAAGTATCATGGTGAATTCAGTAGGTTCCCAGTAGGATTCGCATGTAATAAACTTGTTATTCAAGATAGAGCAACGTTTTTACGAACTGAAACAGTGTATCTTTGTGAATTCAGTTAGTTCCCAGTAGCAGGACCTTGTAATATGTGTACTTTAAAGATTTATCAAAATATGGTGGGCCGAATCTGAGTAACATGGTGAATTCGTTTAGTTCCCAATAGGCCGTAGTAGTAATAAGTGGACTGTACGGGATATAGAAAAATTTTCACGAATGGAATCAAAATTTCTAGGCGAATTAAGTGAGTTCCCACAGGGACATGCTTGTATGAATGTGCTTTTCAATAAGGAGCAACATTTTAAGGAACGGTAACTAAGTATCTTGGTGAATTCAGTACGTTCCCAATAGGATTCAATGTAATAAGCTTGTTATTCAAGATAGAGCAACGTTTTATCGAACTGAAACAGTGTATATTTGTGAATTCAGTTAGTTCCCAGTAGCAGGACCTTGTAATATGTGTACTTTTAAAGATTTATCAAAATATGGTGAGCCGAATCTGAGTAACATGGTGAATTCGGTTAGATCCCAATAGGCCGCAGTAGTAATAAGTGGACTGTTCGGGATATAGAAAAATTTTAACGAATGGAATCAAAATTCCTAGGCGAATTCAGTGAGTTCCCAATGGGACATGCCTGTATTAGTGTGCTTTTCGATATATACCATCATTTTAAGGGACGGAATCTAAGTATCATGGTGAATTCAGTAGGTTCCCAATAGGATTCCCATGTAATAAGCTTGTTGTTAATATAGAGCAAAGTTTTAACGAACTGAAACAGTGTATCTTTGTGAATTCAGTTAGGTCCCAGTAGCAGGTTCTTGTAATATGTGTACTTTTTAAGATTTATCAAAATTTCCTGAGTCGAATCTGAGTGACATGGTGATTTCGGTTAGTTCCCAATAGGCCGCAGTAGTAATAAGTGGACTGTCGGGATATAGAAAAATTTTCACGAAAGGAATCAAAATTTCTAGGCGAATTCAGTGAGTTCCCAATGGGACATGCTTGTATTAGTGTGCTTTTAGATATATAGCAACATTTTAAGGGACGGAATCTAAGTATCATGGTGAATTCAGTAGGTTCCAAATAGGATTCACATGTAATAAGCTTGTTATTCAAGATAGAGCAACGTTTTTACGAACTGAAACAGTGTATCTTTGTGAATTCAGTTAGTTCCAAATAGCAGGCCCTTGTAATATGTGTACTTTTAAAGATTTATCAAAATATGGTGAGCCGAATCTGAGTAACATGGTGAATTCCGTTAGATCCCCATAGGCCGCAGTAGTAATAAGTGGACTGTTCGGGATATAGAAAAATTTTCACGAATGGAATCAAAATTTCTAGGCGAATATAGTGAGTTCCCAATGGGGCATGCTTGTATGAGTGTGCTTTTCAATATAGAGCAACATTTTAAGGAACGGAATCTAAGTACCATGGTGAATTCAGTAGGTTCCCAATAGGAATCCCATGTAATAAGCTTGTTATTCAAGAAAGAGCAACGTTTTAACGAACTGAAACAGTGTATCTTTGTGAATTCACTTAGTTCCCAGTAGCAGGTTCTTGTAATATGTGTACTTTTTAAGATTTATCAAAATTTGGTGAGCCGAATCTGAGTAACATGGTGAATTCGGTTAGTTCCCAATAGGCCGCAGTAGTAATAAGTGGACTGTCGGGATATAGAAAAATTTTCACGAATGGAATCAAAATTTCTAGGAGAATTCAGTGAGTTCCCAATGTGACATGCTTGTATTAGTGTGCTTTTCGATATATAGAAACATTTTAAGGGACGGAATCTAAGTATCATGGTGAATTCAGTAGGTTCCCAGTAGGATTCGCATGTAATAAACTTGTTATTCAAGATAGAGCAACGTTTTTACGAACTGAAACAGTGTATCTTTGTGAATTCAGTTAGTTCCCAGTAGCAGGACCTTGTAATATGTGTACTTTAAAGATTTATCAAAATATGGTGGGCCGAATCTGAGTAACATGGTGAATTCGGTTAGTTCCCAATAGGCCGTAGTAGTAATAAGTGGACTGTACGGGAATAGAAAAATTTTCACGAATGGAATCAAAATTTCTAGGCGAATTTAGTGAGTTCCCACAGGGACATGCTTGTATGAATGTGCTTTTCAATAAAGAGCAACATTTTAAGGAACGGTAACTAAGTATCTTGGTGAATTCAGTACGTTCCCAATAGGATTCAATGTAATAAGCTTGTTATTCAAGATAGAGCAACTTTCTAACGAACTGAAACACAGTTTCTTTGTGAATTCAGTTAGTTCCCAGTAGCAGGCTCTTGTAATTTCTGTACTTTTAAAGATTTATCAAAATATGGTGAGCCGAATTAGAGTAACATGGTGAATTCGGTTAGTTCCCAATAGGCCGCAGTAGTAATAAGTGGACTGTTCGGGATATAGAAAAATTTTAACGAATGGAATCAAAATTCCTAGGCGAATTCAGTGAGTTCCCAATGGGACATGCTTGTATTAGTGTGCTTTTCGATATATACCATCATTTTAAGGGACGGAATCTAAGTATCATGGTGAATTCAGTATGTTCCCAATAGGATTCCCATGTAATAAGCTTGTTATTAATATAGAGCAAAGTTTTAACGAACTGAAACAGTGTATCTTTGTGAATTCAGTTAGGTCCCAGTAGCAGGTTCTTGTAATATGTGTACTTTTTAAGATTTATCAAAATTTCCTGAGTCGAATCTGAGTGACATGGTGATTTCGGTTAGTTCCCAATAGGCCGCAGTAGTAATAAGTGGACTGTCGGGATATAGAAAAATTTTCACGAAAGGAATCAAAATTTCTAGGCGAATTCAGTGAGTTCCCAATGGGACATGCTTGTATTAGTGTGCTTTTAAATATATAGCAACATTTTAAGGGACGGAATCTAAGTATCATGGTGAATTCAGTAGGTTCCCAATAGGATTCACATGTAATAAGCTTGTTATTCAAGTTAGAGCAACGTTTTTACGAACTGAAACAGTGTATCTTTGTGAATTCAGTTAGTTCCAAGTAGCAGGCCCTTGTAATATGTGTACTTTTAAACATTTATCAAAATATGGTGAGCCGAATCTGAGTAACATGGTGAATTCGGTTAGATCCCCATAGGCCGCAGTAGTAATAAGTGGACTGTTCGGGATATAGAAAAATTTTCACGAATGGAATCAAAATTTCTAGGCGAATATAGTGAGTTCCCAATGGGGCATGCTTGTATGAGTGTGCTTTTCAATATAGAGCAACATTTTAAGGAACGGAATCTAAGTACCATGGTGAATTCAGTAGGTTCCCAAAAGGAATCCCATGTAATAAGCTTGTTATTCAAGATAGAGCAACGTTTTAACGAACTGAAACAGTGTATCTTTGTGAATTCACTTAGTTCCCAGTAGCAGGTTCTTGTAATATGTGTACTTTTTAAGATTTATCAAAATTTGGTGAGCCGAATCTGAGTAACATGGTGATTTCGGTTAGTTCCTAATAGGCCGGAGTAGTGATAAGTGGACTGTCGGGATATAGAAAAATTTTCACGAATGGAATCAAAATTTCTAGGCGAATTCAGTGAGTTCCCAATGTGACATGCTTGTATTAGTGTGCTTTTCGATATATAGCAACATTTTAAGGGACGGAATCTAAGTATCATGGTGAATTCAGTAGGTTCCCAGTAGGATTCGCATGTAATAAACTTGTTATTCAAGATAGAGCAACGTTTTTACGAACTGAAACAGTGTATCTTTGTGAATTCAGTTAGTTCCCAGTAGCAGGACCTTGTAATATGTGTACTTTAAAGATTTATCAAAATATGGTGGGCCGAATCTGAGTAACATGGTGAATTCGGTTAGTTCCCAATAGGCCGTAGTAGTAATAAGTGGACTGTACGGGATATAGAAAAATTTTCACGAATGGAATCAAAATTTCTAGGCGAATTAAGTGAGTTCCCACAGGGACATGCTTGTATGAATGTGCTTTTCAATAAGGAGCAACATTTTAAGGAACGGTAACTAAGTATCTTGGTGAATTCAGTACGTTCCCAATAGGATTCAATGTAATAAGCTTGTTATTCAAGATAGAGCAACGTTTTATCGAACTGAAACAGTGTATATTTGTGAATTCAGTTAGTTCCCAGTAGCAGGACCTTGTAATATGTGTACTTTTAAAGATTTATCAAAATATGGTGAGCCGAATCTGAGTAACATGGTGAATTCGGTTAGATCCCAATAGGCCGCAGTAGTAATAAGTGGACTGTTCGGGATATAGAAAAATTTTAACGAATGGAATCAAAATTCCTAGGCGAATTCAGTGAGTTCCCAATGGGACATGCCTGTATTAGTGTGCTTTTCGATATATACCATCATTTTAAGGGACGGAATCTAAGTATCATGGTGAATTCAGTAGGTTCCCAATAGGATTCCCATGTAATAAGCTTGTTGTTAATATAGAGCAAAGTTTTAACGAACTGAAACAGTGTATCTTTGTGAATTCAGTTAGGTCCCAGTAGCAGGTTCTTGTAATATGTGTACTTTTTAAGATTTATCAAAATTTCCTGAGTCGAATCTGAGTGAAATGGTGATTTCGGTTAGTTCCCAATAGGCCGCAGTAGTAATAAGTGGACTGTCGGGATATAGAAAAATTTTCACGAAAGGAATCAAAATTTCTAGGCGAATTCAGTGAGTTCCCAATGGGACATGCTTGTATTAGTGTGCTTTTAGATATATAGCAACATTTTAAGGGACGGAATCTAAGTATCATGGTGAATTCAGTAGGTTCCCAATAGGATTCACATGTAATAAGCTTGTTATTCAAGATAGAGCAACGTTTTTACGAACTGAAACAGTGTATCTTTGTGAATTCAGTTAGTTCCAAATAGCAGGCCCTTGTAATATGTGTACTTTTAAAGATTTATCAAAATATGGTGAGCCGAATCTGAGTAACATGGTGAATTCCGTTAGATCCCCATAGGCCGCAGTAGTAATAAGTGGACTGTTCGGGATATAGAAAAATTTTCACGAATGGAATCAAAATTTCTAGGCGAATATAGTGAGTTCCCAATGGGGCATGCTTGTATGAGTGTGCTTTTCAATATAGAGCAACATTTTAAGGAACGGAATCTAAGTACCATGGTGAATTCAGTAGGTTCCCAATAGGAATCCCATGTAATAAGCTTGTTATTCAAGAAAGAGCAACGTTTTAACGAACTGAAACAGTGTATCTTTGTGAATTCACTTAGTTCCCAGTAGCAGGTTCTTGTAATATGTGTACTTTTTAAGATTTATCAAAATTTGGTGAGCCGAATCTGAGTAACATGGTGAATTCGGTTAGTTCCCAATAGGCCGCAGTAGTAATAAGTGGACTGTCGGGATATAGAAAAATTTTCACGAATGGAATCAAAATTTCTAGGAGAATTCAGTGAGTTCCCAATGTGACATGCTTGTATTAGTGTGCTTTTCGATATATAGAAACATTTTAAGGGACGGAATCTAAGTATCATGGTGAATTCAGTAGGTTCCCAATAGGATTCGCATGTAATAAACTTGTTATTCAAGATAGAGCAACGTTTTTACGAACTGAAACAGTGTATCTTTGTGAATTCAGTTAGTTCCCAGTAGCAGGACCTTGTAATATGTGTACTTTAAAGATTTATCAAAATATGGTGGGCCGAATCTGAGTATCATGGTGAATTCGGTTAGTTCCCAATAGGCCGTAGTAGTAATAAGTGGACTGTACGGGATATAGAAAAATTTTCACGAATGGAATCAAAATTTCTAGGCGAATTTAGTGAGTTCCCACAGGGACATGCTTGTATGAATGTGCTTTTCAATAAAGAGCAACATTTTAAGGAACGGTAACTAAGTATCTTGGTGAATTCAGTACGTTCCCAATAGGATTCAATGTAATAAGCTTGTTATTCAAGATAGAGCAACTTTCTAACGAACTGAAACACAGTTTCTTTGTGAATTCAGTTAGTTCCCAGTAGCAGGCTCTTGTAATTTCTGTACTTTTAAAGATTTATCAAAATATGGTGAGCCGAATTAGAGTAACATGGTGAATTCGGTTAGTTCCCAATAGGCCGCAGTAGTAATAAGTGGACTGTTCGGGATATAGAAAAATTTTAACGAATGGAATCAAAATTCCTAGGCGAATTCAGTGAGTTCCCAATGGGACATGCTTGTATTAGTGTGCTTTTCGATATATACCATCATTTTAAGGGACGGAATCTAAGTATCATGGTGAATTCAGTATGTTCCCAATAGGATTCCCATGTAATAAGCTTGTTATTAATATAGAGCAAAGTTTTAACGAACTGAAACAGTGTATCTTTGTGAATTCAGTTAGGTCCCAGTAGCAGGTTCTTGTAATATGTGTACTTTTTAAGATTTATCAAAATTTCCTGAGTCGAATCTGAGTGACATGGTGATTTCGGTTAGTTCCCAATAGGCCGCAGTAGTAATAAGTGGACTGTCGGGATATAGAAAAATTTTCACGAAAGGAATCAAAATTTCTAGGCGAATTCAGTGAGTTCCCAATGGGACATGCTTGTATTAGTGTGCTTTTAAATATATAGCAACATTTTAAGGGACGGAATCTAAGTATCATGGTGAATTCAGTAGGTTCCCAATAGGATTCACATGTAATAAGCTTGTTATTCAAGTTAGAGCAACGTTTTTACGAACTGAAACAGTGTATCTTTGTGAATTCAGTTAGTTCCAAGTAGCAGGCCCTTGTAATATGTGTACTTTTAAAGATTTATCAAAATATGGTGAGCCGAATCTGAGTAACATGGTGAATTCGGTTAGATCCCCATAGGCCGCAGTAGTAATAAGTGGACTGTTCGGGATATAGAAAAATTTTCACGAATGGAATCAAAATTTCTAGGCGAATATAGTGAGTTCCCAATGGGGCATGCTTGTATGAGTGTGCTTTTCAATATAGAGCAACATTTTAAGGAACGGAATCTAAGTACCATGGTGAATTCAGTAGGTTCCCAAAAGGAATCCCATGTAATAAGCTTGTTATTCAAGATAGAGCAACGTTTTAACGAACTGAAACAGTGTATCTTTGTGAATTCACTTAGTTCCCAGTAGCAGGTTCTTGTAATATGTGTACTTTTTAAGATTTATCAAAATTTGGTGAGCCGAATCTGAGTAACATGGTGATTTCGGTTAGTTCCTAATAGGCCGGAGTAGTGATAAGTGGACTGTCGGGATATAGAAAAATTTTCACGAATGGAATCAAAATTTCTAGGCGAATTCAGTGAGTTCCCAATGTGACATGCTTGTATTAGTGTGCTTTTCGATATATAGCAACATTTTAAGGGACGGAATCTAAGTATCATGGTGAATTCAGTAGGTTCCCAGTAGGATTCGCATGTAATAAACTTGTTATTCAAGATAGAGCAACGTTTTTACGAACTGAAACAGTGTATCTTTGTGAATTCAGTTAGTTCCCAGTAGCAGGACCTTGTAATATGTGTACTTTAAAGATTTATCAAAATATGGTGGGCCGAATCTGAGTAACATGGTGAATTCGGTTAGTTCCCAATAGGCCGTAGTAGTAATAAGTGGACTGTACGGGATATAGAAAAATTTTCACGAATGGAATCAAAATTTCTAGGCGAATTAAGTGAGTTCCCACAGGGACATGCTTGTATGAATGTGCTTTTCAATAAGGAGCAACATTTTAAGGAACGGTAACTAAGTATCTTGGTGAATTCAGTACGTTCCCAATAGGATTCAATGTAATAAGCTTGTTATTCAAGATAGAGCAACGTTTTATCGAACTGAAACAGTGTATATTTGTGAATTCAGTTAGTTCCCAGTAGCAGGACCTTGTAATATGTGTACTTTTAAAGATTTATCAAAATATGGTGAGCCGAATCTGAGTAACATGGTGAATTCGGTTAGATCCCAATAGGCCGCAGTAGTAATAAGTGGACTGTTCGGGATATAGAAAAATTTTAACGAATGGAATCAAAATTCCTAGGCGAATTCAGTGAGTTCCCAATGGGACATGCCTGTATTAGTGTGCTTTTCGATATATACCATCATTTTAAGGGACGGAATCTAAGTATCATGGTGAATTCAGTAGGTTCCCAATAGGATTCCCATGTAATAAGCTTGTTGTTAATATAGAGCAAAGTTTTAACGAACTGAAACAGTGTATCTTTGTGAATTCAGTTAGGTCCCAGTAGCAGGTTCTTGTAATATGTGTACTTTTTAAGATTTATCAAAATTTCCTGAGTCGAATCTGAGTGACATGGTGATTTCGGTTAGTTCCCAATAGGCCGCAGTAGTAATAAGTGGACTGTCGGGATATAGAAAAATTTTCACGAAAGGAATCAAAATTTCTAGGCGAATTCAGTGAGTTCCCAATGGGACATGCTTGTATTAGTGTGCTTTTAGATATATAGCAACATTTTAAGGGACGGAATCTAAGTATCATGGTGAATTCAGTAGGTTCCCAATAGGATTCACATGTAATAAGCTTGTTATTCAAGATAGAGCAACGTTTTTACGAACTGAAACAGTGTATCTTTGTGAATTCAGTTAGTTCCAAATAGCAGGCCCTTGTAATATGTGTACTTTTAAAGATTTATCAAAATATGGTGAGCCGAATCTGAGTAACATGGTGAATTCCGTTAGATCCCCATAGGCCGCAGTAGTAATAAGTGGACTGTTCGGGATATAGAAAAATTTTCACGAATGGAATCAAAATTTCTAGGCGAATATAGTGAGTTCCCAATGGGGCATGCTTGTATGAGTGTGCTTTTCAATATAGAGCAACATTTTAAGGAACGGAATCTAAGTACCATGGTGAATTCAGTAGGTTCCCAATAGGAATCCCATGTAATAAGCTTGTTATTCAAGATAGAGCAACGTTTTAACGAACTGAAACAGTGTATCTTTGTGAATTCACTTAGTTCCCAGTAGCAGGTTCTTGTAATATGTGTACTTTTTAAGATTTATCAAAATTTGGTGAGCCGAATCTGAGTAACATGGTGAATTCGGTTAGTTCCCAATAGGCCGCAGTAGTAATAAGTGGACTGTCGGGATATAGAAAAATTTTCACGAATGGAATCAAAATTTCTAGGAGAATTCAGTGAGTTCCCAATGTGACATGCTTGTATTAGTGTGCTTTTCGATATATAGAAACATTTTAAGGGACGGAATCTAAGTATCATGGTGAATTCAGTAGGTTCCCAGTAGGATTCGCATGTAATAAACTTGTTATTCAAGATAGAGCAACGTTTTTACGGCCTGAAACAGTGTATCTTTGTGAATTCAGTTAGTTCCCAGTAGCAGGACCTTGTAATATGTGTACTTTAAAGATTTATCAAAATATGGTGGGCCGAATCTGAGTAACATGGTGAATTCGGTTAGTTCCCAATAGGCCGTAGTAGTAATAAGTGGACTGTACGGGATATAGAAAAATTTTCACGAATGGAATCAAAATTTCTAGGCGAATTAAGTGAGTTCCCACAGGGACATGCTTGTATGAATGTGCTTTTCAATAAGGAGCAACATTTTAAGGAACGGTAACTAAGTATCTTGGTGAATTCAGTACGTTCCCAATAGGATTCAATGTAATAAGCTTGTTATTCAAGATAGAGCAACGTTTTATCGAACTGAAACAGTGTATATTTGTGAATTCAGTTAGTTCCCAGTAGCAGGACCTTGTAATATGTGTACTTTTAAAGATTTATCAAAATATGGTGAGCCGAATCTGAGTAACATGGTGAATTCGGTTAGATCCCAATAGGCCGCAGTAGTAATAAGTGGACTGTTCGGGATATAGAAAAATTTTAACGAATGGAATCAAAATTCCTAGGCGAATTCAGTGAGTTCCCAATGGGACATGCCTGTATTAGTGTGCTTTTCGATATATACCATCATTTTAAGGGACGGAATCTAAGTATCATGGTGAATTCAGTAGGTTCCCAATAGGATTCCCATGTAATAAGCTTGTTGTTAATATAGAGCAAAGTTTTAACGAACTGAAACAGTGTATCTTTGTGAATTCAGTTAGGTCCCAGTAGCAGGTTCTTGTAATATGTGTACTTTTTAAGATTTATCAAAATTTCCTGAGTCGAATCTGAGTGACATGGTGATTTCGGTTAGTTCCCAATAGGCCGCAGTAGTAATAAGTGGACTGTCGGGATATAGAAAAATTTTCACGAAAGGAATCAAAATTTCTAGGCGAATTCAGTGAGTTCCCAATGGGACATGCTTGTATTAGTGTGCTTTTAGATATATAGCAACATTTTAAGGGACGGAATCTAAGTATCATGGTGAATTCAGTAGGTTCCCAATAGGATTCACATGTAATAAGCTTGTTATTCAAGATAGAGCAACGTTTTTACGAACTGAAACAGTGTATCTTTGTGAATTCAGTTAGTTCCAAATAGCAGGCCCTTGTAATATGTGTACTTTTAAAGATTTATCAAAATATGGTGAGCCGAATCTGAGTAACATGGTGAATTCCGTTAGATCCCCATAGGCCGCAGTAGTAATAAGTGGACTGTTCGGGATATAGAAAAATTTTCACGAATGGAATCAAAATTTCTAGGCGAATATAGTGAGTTCCCAATGGGGCATGCTTGTATGAGTGTGCTTTTCAATATAGAGCAACATTTTAAGGAACGGAATCTAAGTACCATGGTGAATTCAGTAGGTTCCCAATAGGAATCCCATGTAATAAGCTTGTTATTCAAGAAAGAGCAACGTTTTAACGAACTGAAACAGTGTATCTTTGTGAATTCACTTAGTTCCCAGTAGCAGGTTCTTTTAATATGTGTCTTTTTAAGATTTATCAAAATTTGGTGAGCCGAATCTGAGTAACATGGTGAATTCGGTTAGTTCCCAATAGGCCGCAGTAGTAATAAGTGGACTGTCGGGATATAGAAAAATTTTCACGAATGGAATCAAAATTTCTAGGCGAATTCAGTGAGTTCCCAATGTGACATGCTTGTATTAGTGTGCTTTTCGATATATAGAAACATTTTAAGGGACGGAATCTAAGTATCATGGTGAATTCAGTAGGTTCCCAATAGGATTCGCATGTAATAAACTTGTTATTCAAGATAGAGCAACGTTTTTACGAACTGAAACAGTGTATCTTTGTGAATTCAGTTAGTTCCCAGTAGCAGGACCTTGTAATATGTGTACTTTAAAGATTTATCAAAATATGGTGGGCCGAATCTGAGTAACATGGTGAATTCGGTTAGTTCCCAATAGGCCGTAGTAGTAATAGGTGGACTGTACGGGATATAGAAAAATTTTCACGAATGGAATCAAAATTTCTAGGCGAATTAAGTGAGTTCCCACAGGGACATGCTTGTATGAATGTGCTTTTCAATAAGGAGCAACATTTTAAGGAACGGTAACTAAGTATCTTGGTGAATTCAGTACGTTCCCAATAGGATTCAATGTAATAAGCTTGTTATTCAAGATAGAGCAACTTTCTAATGAACTGAAACACTGTTTCTTTGTGAATTCAGTTAGTTCCCAGTAGCAGGCTCTTGTAATTTCTGTACTTTTAAAAATTTATCAAAATATGGTGAGCCGAATTAGAGTAACATGGTAAATTCGGTTAGTTCCCAATAGGCCGCAGTAGTAATAAGTGGACTGTTCGGGATATAGAAAAATTTTAACGAATGGAATCAAAATTCCTAGGCGAATTCAGTGAGTTCCCAATGGGACATGCTTGTATTAGTGTGCTTTTCGATATATACCATCATTTTAAGGGACGGAATCTAAGTATCATGGTGAATTCAGTATGTTCCCAATAGGATTCCCATGTAATAAGCTTTTTATTAATATAGAGCAAAGTTTTAACGAACTGAAACAGTGCATCTTTGTGAATTCAGTTAGTTCCCAGTAGCAGGTTCTTGTAATATGTGTACTTTTTAAGATTTATCAAAATTTCCTGAGTCGAATCTGAGTGACATGGTGATTTCGGTTAGTTCCCAAGGCCGCAGTAGTAATAAGTGGACTGTCGGGATATAGAAAAATTTTCACGAAAGGAATCAAAATTTCTAGGCGAATTCAGTGAGTTCCCAATGGGACATGCTTGTATTAGTGTGCTTTTAGATATATAGCAACATTTTAAGGGACGGAATCTAAGTATCATGGTGAATTCAGTAGGTTCCCAATAGGATTCACATGTAATAAGCTTGTTATTCAAGATAGAGCAACGTTTTTACGAACTGAAACAGTGTATCTTTGTGAATTCAGTTAGTTCCAAGTAGCAGGCCCTTGTAATATGTGTACTTTTAAAGATTTATCAAAATATGGTGAGCCGAATCTGAGTAACATGGTGAATTCGGTTAGATCCCCATAGGCCGCAGTAGTAATAAGTGGACTGTTCGGGATATAGAAAAATTTTCACGAATGGAATCAAAATTTCTAGGCGAATATAGTGAGTTCCCAATGGGACATGCTTGTATGAGTGTGCTTTTCAATATAGAGCAACATTTTAAGGAACGGAATCTAAGTACCATGGTGAATTCAGTAGGTTCCCAATAGGATTCCCATGTAATAAGCTTGTTATTCAAGATAGAGCAACGTTTTAACGAAGTGAAACAGTGTATCTTTGTGAATTCACTTAGTTCCCAGTAGCAGGTTCTTGTAATATGTGTACTTTTTAAGATTTATCAAAATTTGGTGAGCCGAATCTGAGTAACATGGTGAATTCGGTTAGTTCCCAATAGGCCGCAGTAGTAATAGGTGGACTGTCGGGATATAGAAAAATTTTCACGAATGGAATCAAAATTTCTGGGTGAATTCAGTGAGTTCCCAATGTGACATGCTTGTATTAGTGTGCTTTTCGATATATAGCAACATTTTAAGGGACGGAATCTAAGTATCATGGTGAATTCAGTAGGTTCCCAATAGGATTCGCATGTTATAAACTTGTTATTCAAGATAGAGCAACGTTTTTACGAATTGAAACAGTGTATCTTTGTGAATTCAGTTAGTTCCCAGTAGCAGGACCTTGTAATATGTGTACTTTAAAGATTTATCAAAATATGGTGGGCCGAATCTGAGTAACATGGTGAATTCGGTTAGTTCCCAATAGGCCGTAGTAGTAATAAGTGGACTGTACGGGAATAGAAAAATTTTCACGAATGGAATCAAAATTTCTAGGCGAATTTAGTGAGTTCCCACAGGGACATGCTTGTATGAATGTGCTTTTCAATAAAGAGCAACATTTTAAGGAACGGTAACTAAGTATCTTGGTGAATTCAGTACGTTCCCAATAGGATTCAATGTAATAAGCTTGTTATTCAAGATAGAGCAACTTTCTAACGAACTGAAACACAGTTTCTTTGTGAATTCAGTTAGTTCCCAGTAGCAGGCTCTTGTAATTTCTGTACTTTTAAAGATTTATCAAAATATGGTGAGCCGAATTAGAGTAACATGGTGAATTCGGTTAGTTCCCAATAGGCCGCAGTAGTAATAAGTGGACTGTTCGGGATATAGAAAAATTTTAACGAATGGAATCAAAATTCCTAGGCGAATTCAGTGAGTTCCCAATGGGACATGCTTGTATTAGTGTGCTTTTCGATATATACCATCATTTTAAGGGACGGAATCTAAGTATCATGGTGAATTCAGTATGTTCCCAATAGGATTCCCATGTAATAAGCTTGTTATTAATATAGAGCAAAGTTTTAACGAACTGAAACAGTGTATCTTTGTGAATTCAGTTAGGTCCCAGTAGCAGGTTCTTGTAATATGTGTACTTTTTAAGATTTATCAAAATTTCCTGAGTCGAATCTGAGTGACATGGTGATTTCGGTTAGTTCCCAATAGGCCGCAGTAGTAATAAGTGGACTGTCGGGATATAGAAAAATTTTCACGAAAGGAATCAAAATTTCTAGGCGAATTCAGTGAGTTCCCAATGGGACATGCTTGTATTAGTGTGCTTTTAAATATATAGCAACATTTTAAGGGACGGAATCTAAGTATCATGGTGAATTCAGTAGGTTCCCAATAGGATTCACATGTAATAAGCTTGTTATTCAAGTTAGAGCAACGTTTTTACGAACTGAAACAGTGTATCTTTGTGAATTCAGTTAGTTCCAAGTAGCAGGCCCTTGTAATATGTGTACTTTTAAAGATTTATCAAAATATGGTGAGCCGAATCTGCGTAACATGGTGAATTCGGTTAGATCCCCATAGGCCGCAGTAGTAATAAGTGGACTGTTCGGGATATAGAAAAATTTTCACGAATGGAATCAAAATTTCTAGGCGAATATAGTGAGTTCCCAATGGGGCATGCTTGTATGAGTGTGCTTTTCAATATAGAGCAACATTTTAAGGAACGGAATCTAAGTACCATGGTGAATTCAGTAGGTTCCCAAAAGGAATCCCATGTAATAAGCTTGTTATTCAAGATAGAGCAACGTTTTAACGAACTGAAACAGTGTATCTTTGTGAATTCACTTAGTTCCCAGTAGCAGGTTCTTGTAATATGTGTACTTTTTAAGATTTATCAAAATTTGGTGAGCCGAATCTGAGTAACATGGTGATTTCGGTTAGTTCCTAATAGGCCGGAGTAGTGATAAGTGGACTGTCGGGATATAGAAAAATTTTCACGAATGGAATCAAAATTTCTAGGCGAATTCAGTGAGTTCCCAATGTGACATGCTTGTATTAGTGTGCTTTTCGATATATAGCAACATTTTAAGGGACGGAATCTAAGTATCATGGTGAATTCAGTAGGTTCCCAGTAGGATTCGCATGTAATAAACTTGTTATTCAAGATAGAGCAACGTTTTTACGAACTGAAACAGTGTATCTTTGTGAATTCAGTTAGTTCCCAGTAGCAGGACCTTGTAATATGTGTACTTTAAAGATTTATCAAAATATGGTGGGCCGAATCTGAGTAACATGGTGAATTCGGTTAGTTCCCAATAGGCCGTAGTAGTAATAAGTGGACTGTACGGGATATAGAAAAATTTTCACGAATGGAATCAAAATTTCTAGGCGAATTAAGTGAGTTCCCACAGGGACATGCTTGTATGAATGTGCTTTTCAATAAGGAGCAACATTTTAAGGAACGGTAACTAAGTATCTTGGTGAATTCAGTACGTTCCCAATAGGATTCAATGTAATAAGCTTGTTATTCAAGATAGAGCAACGTTTTATCGAACTGAAACAGTGTATATTTGTGAATTCAGTTAGTTCCCAGTAGCAGGACCTTGTAATATGTGTACTTTTAAAGATTTATCAAAATATGGTGAGCCGAATCTGAGTAACATGGTGAATTCGGTTAGATCCCAATAGGCCGCAGTAGTAATAAGTGGACTGTTCGGGATATAGAAAAATTTTAACGAATGGAATCAAAATTCCTAGGCGAATTCAGTGAGTTCCCAATGGGACATGCCTGTATTAGTGTGCTTTTCGATATATACCATCATTTTAAGGGACGGAATCTAAGTATCATGGTGAATTCAGTATGTTCCCAATAGGATTCCCATGTAATAAGCTTGTTGTTAATATAGAGCAAAGTTTTAACGAACTGAAACAGTGTATCTTTGTGAATTCAGTTAGGTCCCAGTAGCAGGTTCTTGTAATATGTGTACTTTTTAAGATTTATCAAAATTTCCTGAGTCGAATCTGAGTGACATGGTGATTTCGGTTAGTTCCCAATAGGCCGCAGTAGTAATAAGTGGACTGTCGGGATATAGAAAAATTTTCACGAAAGGAATCAAAATTTCTAGGCGAATTCAGTGAGTTCCCAATGGGACATGCTTGTATTAGTGTGCTTTTAGATATATAGCAACATTTTAAGGGACGGAATCTAAGTATCATGGTGAATTCAGTAGGTTCCCAATAGGATTCACATGTAATAAGCTTGTTATTCAAGATAGAGCAACGTTTTTACGAACTGAAACAGTGTATCTTTGTGAATTCAGTTAGTTCCAAATAGCAGGCCCTTGTAATATGTGTACTTTTAAAGATTTATCAAAATATGGTGAGCCGAATCTGAGTAACATGGTGAATTCCGTTAGATCCCCATAGGCCGCAGTAGTAATAAGTGGACTGTTCGGGATATAGAAAAATTTTCACGAATGGAATCAAAATTTCTAGGCGAATATAGTGAGTTCCCAATGGGGCATGCTTGTATGAGTGTGCTTTTCAATATAGAGCAACATTTTAAGGAACGGAATCTAAGTACCATGGTGAATTCAGTAGGTTCCCAATAGGAATCCCATGTAATAAGCTTGTTATTCAAGAAAGAGCAACGTTTTAACGAACTGAAACAGTGTATCTTTGTGAATTCACTTAGTTCCCAGTAGCAGGTTCTTGTAATATGTGTACTTTTTAAGATTTATCAAAATTTGGTGAGCCGAATCTGAGTAACATGGTGAATTCGGTTAGTTCCCAATAGGCCGCAGTAGTAATAAGTGGACTGTCGGGATATAGAAAAATTTTCACGAATGGAATCAAAATTTCTAGGAGAATTCAGTGAGTTCCCAATGTGACATGCTTGTATTAGTGTGCTTTTCGATATATAGAAACATTTTAAGGGACGGAATCTAAGTATCATGGTGAATTCAGTAGGTTCCCAATAGGATTCGCATGTAATAAACTTGTTATTCAAGATAGAGCAACGTTTTTACGAACTGAAACAGTGTATCTTTGTGAATTCAGTTAGTTCCCAGTAGCAGGACCTTGTAATATGTGTACTTTAAAGATTTATCAAAATATGGTGGGCCGAATCTGAGTATCATGGTGAATTCGGTTAGTTCCCAATAGGCCGTAGTAGTAATAAGTGGACTGTACGGGATATAGAAAAATTTTCACGAATGGAATCAAAATTTCTAGGCGAATTAAGTGAGTTCCCACAGGGACATGCTTGTATGAATGTGCTTTTCAATAAGGAGCAACATTTTAAGGAACGGTAACTAAGTATCTTGGTGAATTCAGTACGTTCCCAATAGGATTCAATGTAATAAGCTTGTTATTCAAGATAGAGCAACGTTTTATCGAACTGAAACAGTGTATATTTGTGAATTCAGTTAGTTCCCAGTAGCAGGACCTTGTAATAAGTGTACTTTTAAAGATTTATCAAAATATGGTGAGCCGAATCTGAGTAACATGGTGAATTCGGTTAGATCCCAATAGGCCGCAGTAGTAATAAGTGGACTGTTCGGGATATAGAAAAATTTTAACGAATGGAATCAAAATTCCTAGGCGAATTCAGTGAGTTCCCAATGGGACATGCTTGTATTAGTGTGCTTTTCGATATATACCATCATTTTAAGGGACGGAATCTAAGTATCATGGTGAATTCAGTAGGTTCCCAATAGGATTCCCATGTAATAAGCTTGTTATTAATATAGAGCAAAGTTTTAACGAACTGAAACAGTGTATCTTTGTGAATTCAGTTAGGTCCCAGTAGCAGGTTCTTGTAATATGTGTACTTTTTAAGATTTATCAAAATTTCCTGAGTCGAATCTGAGTGACATGGTGATTTCGGTTAGTTCCCAATAGGCCGCAGTAGTAATAAGTGGACTGTCGGGATATAGAAAAATTTTCACGAAAGGAATCAAAATTTCTAGGCGAATTCAGTGAGTTCCCAATGGGACATGCTTGTATTAGTGTGCTTTTAGATATATAGCAACATTTTAAGGGACGGAATCTAAGTATCATGGTGAATTCAGTAGGTTCCCAATAGGATTCACATGTAATAAGCTTGTTATTCAAGATAGAGCAACGTTTTTACGAACTGAAACAGTGTATCTTTGTGAATTCAGTTAGTTCCAAATAGCAGGCCCTTGTAATATGTGTACTTTTAAAGATTTATCAAAATATGGTGAGCCGAATCTGAGTAACATGGTGAATTCCGTTAGATCCCCATAGGCCGCAGTAGTAATAAGTGGACTGTTCGGGATATAGAAAAATTTTCACGAATGGAATCAAAATTTCTAGGCGAATATAGTGAGTTCCCAATGGGGCATGCTTGTATGAGTGTGCTTTTCAATATAGAGCAACATTTTAAGGAACGGAATCTAAGTACCATGGTGAATTCAGTAGGTTCCCAATAGGAATCCCATGTAATAAGCTTGTTATTCAAGAAAGAGCAACGTTTTAACGAACTGAAACAGTGTATCTTTGTGAATTCACTTAGTTCCCAGTAGCAGGTTCTTTTAATATGTGTCTTTTTAAGATTTATCAAAATTTGGTGAGCCGAATCTGAGTAACATGGTGAATTCGGTTAGTTCCCAATAGGCCGCAGGAGTAATAAGTGGACTGTCGGGATATAGAAAAATTTTCACGAATGGAATCAAAATTTCTAGGCGAATTCAGTGAGTTCCCAATGTGACATGCTTGTATTAGTGTGCTTTTCGATATATAGAAACATTTTAAGGGACGGAATCTAAGTATCATGGTGAATTCAGTAGGTTCCCAATAGGATTCGCATGTAATAAACTTGTTATTCAAGATAGAGCAACGTTTTTACGAACTGAAACAGTGTATCTTTGTGAATTCAGTTAGTTCCCAGTAGCAGGACCTTGTAATATGTGTACTTTAAAGATTTATCAAAATATGGTGGGCCGAATCTGAGTAACATGGTGAATTCGGTTAGTTCCCAATAGGCCGCAGTAGTAATAGGTGGACTGTTCGGGATATAGAAAAATTTTAACGAATGGAATCAAAATTCCTAGGCGAATTCAGTGAGTTCCCAATGGGACATGCTTGTATTAGTGTGCTTTTCGATATATACCATCATTTTAAGGGATGGAATCTAAGTATCTTGGTGAATTCAGTAGGTTCCCAATAGGATTCCCATGTAATAAGCTTGTTATTCAAGATAGAGCAACGTTTTATCGAACTGAAACAGTGTATATTTGTGAATTCAGTTAGTTCCCAGTAGCAGGACCTTGTAATATGTGTACTTTTAAAGATTTATCAAAATATGGTGAGCCGAATCTGAGTAACATGGTGAATTCGGTTAGATCCCAATAGGCCGCAGTAGTAATAAGTGGACTGTTCGGGATATAGAAAAATTTTAACGAATGGAATCAAAATTTCTAGGCGAATATAGTGACTTCCCAATGGGGCATGCTTGTATGAGTGTGCTTTTCAATATAGAGCAACATTTTAAGGAACGGAATCTAAGTACCATGGTGAATTCAGTAGGTTCCCAATAGGAATCCCATGTAATAAGCTTGTTATTCAAGATAGAGCAACGTTTTAACGAACTGAAACAGTGTATCTTTGTGAATTCACTTAGTTCCCAGTAGCAGGTTCTTGTAATATGTGTACTTTTTAAGATTTATCAAAATTTGGTGAGCCGAATCTGAGTAACATGGTGAATTCGGTTAGTTCCCAATAGGCCGCAGTAGTAATAAGTGGACTGTCGGGATATAGAAAAATTTTCACGAATGGAATCAAAATTTCTAGGCGAATTCAGTGAGTTCCCAATGTGACATGCTTGTATTAGTGTGCTTTTCGATATATAGCAACATTTTAAGGGACGGAATCTAAGTATCATGGTGAATTCAGTAGGTTCCCAATAGGATTCGCATGTAATAAACTTGTTATTCAAGATAGAGCAACGTTTTTACGAACTGAAACAGTGTATCTTTGTGAATTCAGTTAGTTCCCAGTAGCAGGACCTTGTAATATGTGTACTTTAAAGATTTATCAAAATATGGTGGGCCGAATCTGAGTAACATGGTGAATTCGGTTAGTTCCCAATAGGCCGTAGTAGTAATAAGTGGACTGTACGGGATATAGAAAAATTTTCACGAATGGAATCAAAATTTCTAGGCGAATTAAGTGAGTTCCCACAGGGACATGCTTGTATGAATGTGCTTTTCAATAAGGAGCAACATTTTAAGGAACGGTAACTAAGTATCTTGGTGAATTCAGTACGTTCCCAATAGGATTCAATGTAATAAGCTTGTTATTCAAGATAGAGCAACGTTTTAACGAACTGAAACAGTGTATCTTTGTGAATTCAGTTAGGTCCCAGTAGCAGGTTCTTGTAATATGTGTACTTTTTAAGATTTATCAAAATTTCCTGAGTCGAATCTGAGTGACATGGTGATTTCGGTTAGTTCCCGATAGGCCGCAGTAGTAATAAGTGGACTGTCGGGATATAGAAAAATTTTCACGAAAGGAATCAAAATTTCTAGGCGAATTCAGTGAGTTCCCAATGGGACATGCTTGTATTAGTGTGCTTTTAAATATATAGCAACATTTTAAAGGACGGAATCTAAGTATCATGGTGAATTCAGTAGGTTCCCAATAGGATTCACATGTAATAAGCTTGTTATTCAAGATAGAGCAACGTTTTTACGAACTGAAACAGTGTATCTTTGTGAATTCAGTTAGTTCCCAGTAGCAGGCCCTTGTAATATGTGTACTTTTAAAGAATTATCAAAATATGGTGAGCCGAATCTGAGTAACATGGTGAATACCGTTAGATCCCCATAGGCCGCAGTAGTAATAAGTGGACTGTTCGGGATATAGAAAAATTTTCACGAATGGAATCAAAATTTCTAGGCGAATATAGTGAGTTCCCAATGGGGCATGCTTGTATGAGTGTGCTTTTCAATATAGAGCAACATTTTAAGGAACGGAATCTAAGTACCATGGTGAATTCAGTAGGTTCCCAATAGGAATCCCATGTAATAAGCTTGTTATTCAAGATAGAGCAACGTTTTAACGAACTGAAACAGTGTATCTTGTGAATTCACTTAGTTCCCAGTAGCAGGTTCTTGTAATATGTGTAGTTTTTAAGATTTATCAAAATTTGGTGAGCCGAATCTGAGTGACATGGTGATTTCGGTTAGTTCCCAATAGGCCGCAGTAGTAATAAGTGGACTGTCGGGATATAGAAAAATTTTCACGAATGGAATCAAAATTTCTAGGCGAATTCAGTGAGTTCCCAATGTGACATGCTTGTATTAGTGTGCTTTTCGATATATAGCAACATTTTAAGGGACGGAATCTAAGTATCATGGTGAATTCAGTAGGTTCCCAATAGGATTCGCATGTAATAAACTTGTTATTCAAGATAGAGCAACGTTTTTACGAACTGAAACAGTGTATCTTTGTGAATTCAGTTAGTTCCCAGTAGCAGGACCTTGTAATATGTGTACTTTAAAGATTTATCAAAATATGGTGGGCCGAATCTGAGTAACATGGTGAATTCGGTTAGTTCCCAATAGGCCGTAGTAGTAATAAGTGGACTGTACGGGATATAGAAAAATTTTCACGAATGGAATCAAAATTTCTAGGCGAATTCAGTGAGTTCCCACAGGGACATGCTTGTATGAATGTGCTTTTCAATAAGGAGCAACATTTTAAGGAACGGTAACTAAGTATCTTGGTGAATTCAGTACGTTCCCAATAGGATTCAATGTAATAAGCTTGTTATTCAAGATAGAGCAACTTTCTAACGAACTGAAACACTGTTTCTTTGTGAATTCAGTTAGTTCCCAGTAGCAGGCTCTTGTAATTTCTGTACTTTTAAAGATTTATCAAAATATGGTGAGCCGAATTAGAGTAACATGGTGAATTCGGTTAGTTCCCAATAGGCCGCAGTATTAATAAGTGGACTGTTCGGGATATAGAAAAATTTTAACGAATGGAATCAAAATTCCTAGGCGAATTCAGTGAGTTCCCAATGGGACATGCTTGTATTAGTGTGCTTTTCGATATATACCATCATTTTAAGGGACGGAATCTAAGTATCATGGTGAATTCAGTAGGTTCCCAATAGGATTCCCATGTAATAAGCTTGTTATTCAAGATAGAGCAACGTTTTATCGAACTGAAACAGTGTATATTTGTGAATTCAGTTAGGTCCCAGTAGCAGGTTCTTGTAATATGTGTACTTTTTAAGATTTATCAAAATTTCCTGAGTCGAATCTGAGTGACATGGTGATTTCGGTTAGTTCCCAATAGGCCGCAGTAGTAATAAGTGGACTGTCGGGATATAGAAAAATTTTCACGAAAGGAATCAAAATTTCTAGGCGAATTCAGTGAGTTCCCAATGGGACATGCTTGTATTAGTGTGCTTTTCGATATATAGCAACATTTTAAGGAACGGAATCTAAGTATCATGGTGAATTCAGTAGGTTCCCAATAGGATTCCCATGTAATAAACTTGTTATTCAAGATAGAGCAACGTTTTTACGAACTGAAACAGTGTATCTTTGTGAATTCAGTTAGTTCCCAGTAGCAGGACCTTGTAATATGTGTACTTTAAAGATTTATCAAAATATGGTGGGCCGAATCTGAGTAACATGGTGAATTCGGTTAGTTCCCAATAGGCCGTAGTAGTAATAAGTGGACTGTACGGGATATAGAAAAATTTTCACGAATGGAATCAAAATTTCTAGGCGAATTAAGTGAGTTCCCACAGGGACATGCTTGTATGAATGTGCTTTTCAATATAGAGCAACATTTTAGGGAACGGAATCTAAGTACCATGGTGAATTCAGTAGGTTCCCAATAGGATTCCCATGTAATAAGCTTGTTATTCAAGATAGAGCAACGTTTTAACGAACTGAAACTGTGTAACTTTGTGAATTCAGTTAGTTCCCAGTAGCAGGTTCTTGTAATATGTGTACTTTTTAAGATTTATCAAAATTTCCTGAGTCGAATCTGAGTGACATGGTGATTTCGGTTAGATCCCAATAGGTCGCAGTAGTAATAAGTGGACTGTTCGGGATATAGAAAAATTTTCACGAATGGAATCAAAATTTCTAGGCGAATATAGTGAGTTTCCAATGGAACATGCTTGTATGAGTGTGCTATTCAATATAGAGCAACATTTTAGGGAACGGAATCTAAGTACCATGGTGAATTCAGTAGGTTCCCAATAGGATTCCCATGTAATAAGCTTGTTATTCAAGATAGAGCAACGTTTTAACGAACTGAAACTGTGTATCTTTGTGAATTCAGTTAGTTCCCAGTAGCAGGCCCTTGTAATATGTGTACTTTTAAAGAATTATCAAAATATGGTGAGCCGAATCTGAGTAACATGGTGAATACCGTTAGATCCCCATAGGCCGCAGTAGTAATAAGTGGACTGTTCGGGATATAGAAAAATTTTCACGAATGGAATCAAAATTTCTAGGCGAATATAGTGAGTTCCCAATGGGGCATGCTTGTATGAGTGTGCTTTTCAATATAGAGCAACATTTTAAGGAACGGAATCTAAGTACCATGGTGAATTCAGTAGGTTCCCAATAGGAATCCCATGTAATAAGCTTGTTATTCAAGATAGAGCAACGTTTTAACGAACTGAAACAGTGTATCTTGTGAATTCACTTAGTTCCCAGTAGCAGGTTCTTGTAATATGTGTAGTTTTTAAGATTTATCAAAATTTGGTGAGCCGAATCTGAGTGACATGGTGATTTCGGTTAGTTCCCAATAGGCCGCAGTAGTAATAAGTGGACTGTCGGGATATAGAAAAATTTTCACGAATGGAATCAAAATTTCTAGGCGAATTCAGTGAGTTCCCAATGTGACATGCTTGTATTAGTGTGCTTTTCGATATATAGCAACATTTTAAGGGACGGAATCTAAGTATCATGGTGAATTCAGTAGGTTCCCAATAGGATTCGCATGTAATAAACTTGTTATTCAAGATAGAGCAACGTTTTTACGAACTGAAACAGTGTATCTTTGTGAATTCAGTTAGTTCCCAGTAGCAGGACCTTGTAATATGTGTACTTTAAAGATTTATCAAAATATGGTGGGCCGAATCTGAGTAACATGGTGAATTCGGTTAGTTCCCAATAGGCCGTAGTAGTAATAAGTGGACTGTACGGGATATAGAAAAATTTTCACGAATGGAATCAAAATTTCTAGGCGAATTCAGTGAGTTCCCACAGGGACATGCTTGTATGAATGTGCTTTTCAATAAGGAGCAACATTTTAAGGAACGGTAACTAAGTATCTTGGTGAATTCAGTACGTTCCCAATAGGATTCAATGTAATAAGCTTGTTATTCAAGATAGAGCAACTTTCTAACGAACTGAAACACTGTTTCTTTGTGAACTCAGTTAGTTCCCAGTAGCAGGCTCTTGTAATTTCTGTACTTTTAAAGATTTATCAAAATATGGTGAGCCGAATTAGAGTAACATGGTGAATTCGGTTAGTTCCCAATAGGCCGCAGTATTAATAAGTGGACTGTTCGGGATATAGAAAAATTTTAACGAATGGAATCAAAATTCCTAGGCGAATTCAGTGAGTTCCCAATGGGACATGCTTGTATTAGTGTGCTTTTCGATATATACCATCATTTTAAGGGACGGAATCTAAGTATCATGGTGAATTCAGTAGGTTCCCAATAGGATTCCCATGTAATAAGCTTGTTATTCAAGATAGAGCAACGTTTTATCGAACTGAAACAGTGTATATTTGTGAATTCAGTTAGGTCCCAGTAGCAGGTTCTTGTAATATGTGTACTTTTTAAGATTTATCAAAATTTCCTGAGTCGAATCTGAGTGACATGGTGATTTCGGTTAGTTCCCAATAGGCCGCAGTAGTAATAAGTGGACTGTCGGGATATAGAAAAATTTTCACGAAAGGAATCAAAATTTCTAGGCGAATTCAGTGAGTTCCCAATGGGACATGCTTGTATTAGTGTGCTTTTCGATATATAGCAACATTTTAAGGAACGGAATCTAAGTATCATGGTGAATTCAGTAGGTTCCCAATAGGATTCCCATGTAATAAACTTGTTATTCAAGATAGAGCAACGTTTTTACGAACTGAAACAGTGTATCTTTGTGAATTCAGTTAGTTCCCAGTAGCAGGACCTTGTAATATGTGTACTTTAAAGATTTATCAAAATATGGTGGGCCGAATCTGAGTAACATGGTGAATTCGGTTAGTTCCCAATAGGCCGTAGTAGTAATAAGTGGACTGTACGGGATATAGAAAAATTTTCACGAATGGAATCAAAATTTCTAGGCGAATTAAGTGAGTTCCCACAGGGACATGCTTGTATGAATGTGCTTTTCAATATAGAGCAACATTTTAGGGAACGGAATCTAAGTACCATGGTGAATTCAGTAGGTTCCCAATAGGATTCCCATGTAATAAGCTTGTTATTCAAGATAGAGCAACGTTTTAACGAACTGAAACTGTGTAACTTTGTGAATTCAGTTAGTTCCCAGTAGCAGGTTCTTGTAATATGTGTACTTTTTAAGATTTATCAAAATTTCCTGAGTCGAATCTGAGTGACATGGTGATTTCGGTTAGATCCCAATAGGTCGCAGTAGTAATAAGTGGACTGTTCGGGATATAGAAAAATTTTCACGAATGGAATCAAAATTTCTAGGCGAATATAGTGAGTTTCCAATGGAACATGCTTGTATGAGTGTGCTATTCAATATAGAGCAACATTTTAAGGAACGGAATCTAAGTATCATGGTGAATTCAGTAGGTTCCCAATAGGATTCCCATGTAATAAGCTTGTTATTCAAGATAGAGCCACGTTTTAACGAACTGAAACAGTGTATCTTTGTGAATTCAGTTAGTTCCCAGTAGCAGGTTCTTGTAACATGTTTACTTTTTAAGATTTATCAAAATTTCCTGAATCGAATCTGAGTGACATGCTGATTTTGGTTAGTTACCAATAGGCCGCAGTAGTAATAAGTGGACTGTCGGGATATAGAAAAATTTTCACGAATGGAATCAAAATTTCTAGGCGAATTCAGTGAGTTCCCAATGGGACATGCTTGTATTAGTGTTCTTTTCGATATATAGCAACATTTTAAGGGTCGGAATCTAAGTATCATGGTGTATTCAGTAGGTTCCCAATAGGATTCGCATGTAATAAACTTGTTATTCAAGATAGAGCAACGTTTTTACGAACTGAAACAGTGTATCTTTGTGAATTCAGTTAGTTCCCAGTAGCAGGACCTTGTAATATGTGTACTTTAAAGATTTATCAAAATATGGTGGGCCGAATCTGAGTAACATGGTGAATTCGGTTAGTTCCCAATAGGCCGTAGTAGTAATAAGTGGACTGTACGGGATATAGAAAAATTTTCACGAATGGAATCAAAATTTCTAGGCGAATTAAGTGAGTTCCCACAGGGACATGCTTGTATGAATGTGCTTTTCAATAAGGAGCAACATTTTAAGGAACGGTAACTAAGTATCTTGGTGAATTCAGTACGTTCCCAATAGGATTCAATGTAATAAGCTTGTTATTCAAGATAGAGCAACGTTTTAACGAACTGAAACAGTGCATCTTTGTGAATTCAGTTAGTTCCCAGTAGCAGGTTCTTGTAATATGTGTACTTTTTAAGATTTATCAAAATTTCCTGAGTTGAATCTAAGTGACATGGTGATTTCGGTTAGTTCCCAATAGGCCGCAGTAGTAATAAGTGGACTGTCGGGATATAGAAAAATTTTCACGAAAGGAATCAAAATTTCTAGGCGAATTCAGTGAGTTCCCAATGGGACATGCTTGTATTAGTGTGCTTTTAGATATATAGCAACATTTTAAGGGACGGAATCTAAGTATCATGGTGAATTCAGTAGGTTCCCAATAGGATTCACATGTAATAAGCTTGTTATTCAAGATAGTGCAACGTTTTTACGAACTGAAACAGTGTATCTTTGTGAATTCAGTTAGTTTCAAGTAGCAGGCCCTTGTAATATGTGTACTTTTAAAGATTTATCAAAATATGGTGAGCCGAATCTGAGTAACATGGTGAATTCGGTTAGATCCCCATAGGCCGCAGTAGTAATAAGTGGACTGTTCGGGATATAGAAAAATTTTCACGAATGGAATCAAAATTTCTAGGCGAATATAGTGAGTTCCCAATGGGACATGCTTGTATGAGTGTGCTTTTCAATATAGAGCAACATTTTAAGGAACGGAATGTAAGTACCATGGTGAATTCAGTAGGTTCCCAATAGGATTCCCATGTAATAAGCTTGTTATTCAAGATAGAGCAACGTTTTAACGAACTGAAACAGTGTATCTTTGTGAATTCACTTAGTTCCCAGTAGCAGGTTCTTGTAATATGTGTACTTTTTAAGATTTATCAAAATTTGGTGAGCCGAATCTGAGTAACATGGTGAATTCGGTTAGTTCCCAATAGGCCGCAGTAGTAATAAGTGGACTGTCGGGATATAGAAAAATTTTCACGAATGGAATCAAAATTCCTAGGCGAATTCAGTGAGTTCCCAATGGGACATGCTTGTATTAGTGTGCTTTTCGATATATACCATCATTTTAAGGGACGGAATCTAAGTATCATGGTGAATTCAGTAGGTTCCCAATAGGATTCCCATGTAATAAGCTTGTTATTAATATAGAGCAAAGTTTTAACGAACTGAAACAGTGTATCTTTGTGAATTCAGTTAGGTCCCAGTAGCAGGTTCTTGTAATATGTGTACTTTTTAAGATTTATCAAAATTTCCTGAGTCGAATCTGAGTGACATGGTGATTTCGGTTAGTTCCCGATAGGCCGCAGTAGTAATAAGTGGACTGTCGGGATATAGAAAAATTTTCACGAAAGGAATCAAAATTTCTAGGCGAATTCAGTGAGTTCCCAATGGGACATGCTTGTATTAGTGTGCTTTTAAATATATAGCAACATTTTAAAGGACGGAATCTAAGTATCATGGTGAATTCAGTAGGTTCCCAATAGGATTCACATGTAATAAGCTTGTTATTCAAGATAGAGCAACGTTTTTACGAACTGAAACAGTGTATCTTTGTGAATTCAGTTAGTTCCCAGTAGCAGGCCCTTGTAATATGTGTACTTTTAAAGAATTATCAAAATATGGTGAGCCGAATCTGAGTAACATGGTGAATACCGTTAGATCCCCATAGGCCGCAGTAGTAATAAGTGGACTGTTCGGGATATAGAAAAATTTTCACGAATGGAATCAAAATTTCTAGGCGAATATAGTGAGTTCCCAATGGGGCATGCTTGTATGAGTGTGCTTTTCAATATAGAGCAACATTTTAAGGAACGGAATCTAAGTACCATGGTGAATTCAGTAGGTTCCCAATAGGAATCCCATGTAATAAGCTTGTTATTCAAGATAGAGCAACGTTTTAACGAACTGAAACAGTGTATCTTGTGAATTCACTTAGTTCCCAGTAGCAGGTTCTTGTAATATGTGTAGTTTTTAAGATTTATCAAAATTTGGTGAGCCGAATCTGAGTGACATGGTGATTTCGGTTAGTTCCCAATAGGCCGCAGTAGTAATAAGTGGACTGTCGGGATATAGAAAAATTTTCACGAATGGAATCAAAATTTCTAGGCGAATTCAGTGAGTTCCCAATGTGACATGCTTGTATTAGTGTGCTTTTCGATATATAGCAACATTTTAAGGGACGGAATCTAAGTATCATGGTGAATTCAGTAGGTTCCCAATAGGATTCGCATGTAATAAACTTGTTATTCAAGATAGAGCAACGTTTTTACGAACTGAAACAGTGTATCTTTGTGAATTCAGTTAGTTCCCAGTAGCAGGACCTTGTAATATGTGTACTTTAAAGATTTATCAAAATATGGTGGGCCGAATCTGAGTAACATGGTGAATTCGGTTAGTTCCCAATAGGCCGTAGTAGTAATAAGTGGACTGTACGGGATATAGAAAAATTTTCACGAATGGAATCAAAATTTCTAGGCGAATTAAGTGAGTTCCCACAGGGACATGCTTGTATGAATGTGCTTTTCAATATAGAGCAACATTTTAGGGAACGGAATCTAAGTACCATGGTGAATTCAGTAGGTTCCCAATAGGATTCCCATGTAATAAGCTTGTTATTCAAGATAGAGCAACGTTTTAACGAACTGAAACTGTGTAACTTTGTGAATTCAGTTAGTTCCCAGTAGCAGGTTCTTGTAATATGTGTACTTTTTAAGATTTATCAAAATTTCCTGAGTCGAATCTGAGTGACATGGTGATTTCGGTTAGATCCCAATAGGTCGCAGTAGTAATAAGTGGACTGTTCGGGATATAGAAAAATTTTCACGAATGGAATCAAAATTTCTAGGCGAATATAGTGAGTTTCCAATGGAACATGCTTGTATGAGTGTGCTATTCAATATAGAGCAACATTTTAAGGAACGGAATCTAAGTATCATGGTGAATTCAGTAGGTTCCCAATAGGATTCCCATGTAATAAGCTTGTTATTCAAGATAGAGCCAAGTTTTAACGAACTGAAACAGTGTATCTTTGTGAATTCAGTTAGTTCCCAGTAGCAGGTTCTTGTAACATGTTTACTTTTTAAGATTTATCAAAATTTCCTGAATCGAATCTGAGTGACATGCTGATTTTGGTTAGTTACCAATAGGCCGCAGTAGTAATAAGTGGACTGTCGGGATATAGAAAAATTTTCACGAATGGAATCAAAATTTCTAGGCGAATTCAGTGAGTTCCCAATGGGACATGCTTGTATTAGTGTTCTTTTCGATATATAGCAACATTTTAAGGGTCGGAATCTAAGTATCATGGTGTATTCAGTAGGTTCCCAATAGGATTCGCATGTAATAAACTTGTTATTCAAGATAGAGCAACGTTTTTACGAATTGAAACAGTGTATCTTTGTGAATTCAGTTAGTTCCCAGTAGCAGGACCTTGTAATATGTGTACTTTAAAGATTTATCAAAATATGGTGAGCCAAATCTGAGTAACATGGTGAATTCGGTAGTTCCCAATAGGCCGTAGTAGTAATAAGTGGACTGTTCGGGATATAGAAAAATGTTCACGAATTTAATCAAAATTTCTAGGCGAATTAAGTGAGTTCCCACAGGGACATGCTTGTATGAGTGTGCTTTTCAATAAAGAGCAACATTTTAAGGAACGGTAACTAAGTATCTTGGTGAATTCAGTACGTTCCCAATAGGATTCAATGTAATAAGCTTGTTATTCAAGATAGAGCACCTTTCTAACGAACTGAAACACTGTTTCTTTGTGAATTCAGTTATTTCTCAGTAGCAGGCTCTTGTAATTTCTGTACTTTTAAAGATTTATCAAAATATGGTGAGCCGAATTAGAGTAACATGGTGAATTCGGTTAGTTCCCAATAGGCCGCAGTAGTAATAAGTGGACTGTACGGGATATAGAAAAATTTTAACGAATGGAATCAAAATTCCTAGGCGAATTCAGTGAGTTCCCAATGGGACATGCTTGTATTAGTGTGCTTTTCGATATATACCATCATTTTAAGGGACGGAATCTAAGTATCATGGTGAATTCAGTAGGTTCCCAATAGGATTCCCATGTAATAAGCTTGTTATTCAAGATAGAGCAACGTTTTAACGAACTGAAACAGTGTATCTTTGTGAATTCACTTAGTTCCCAGTAGCAGGTTCTTTTAATATGTGTCTTTTTAAGATTTATCAAAATTTGGTGAGCCGAATCTGAGTAACATGGTGAATTCGGTTAGTTCCCAATAGGCCGCAGTAGTAATAAGTGGACTGTCGGGATATAGAAAAATTTTCACGAATGGAATCAAAATTTCTAGGCGAATTCAGTGAGTTCCCAATGTGACATGCTTGTATTAGTGTGCTTTTCGATATATGGAAACATTTTAAGGGACGGAATCTAAGTATCATGGTGAATTCAGTAGGTTCCCAATAGGATTCGCATGTAATAAACTTGTTATTCAAGATAGAGCAACGTTTTTACGAACTGAAACAGTGTATCTTTGTGAATTCAGTTAGTTCCCAGTAGCAGGACCTTGTAATATGTGTACTTTAAAGATTTATCAAAATATGGTGGGCCGAATCTGAGTAACATGGTGAATTCGGTTAGTTCCCAATAGGCCGTAGTAGTAATAGGTGGACTGTACGGGATATAGAAAAATTTTCACGAATGGAATCAAAATTTCTAGGCGAATTAAGTGAGTTCCCACAGGGACATGCTTGTATGAATGTGCTTTTCAATAAGGAGCAACATTTTAAGGAACGGTAACTAAGTATCTTGGTGAATTCAGTACGTTCCCAATAGGATTCAATGTAATAAGCTTGTTATTCAAGATAGAGCAACTTTCTAACGAACTGAAACACTGTTTCTTTGTGAATTCAGTTACTTCCCAGTAGCTGGCTCTTGTAATTTCTGTACTTTTAAAGATTTATCAAAATATGGTGAGCCGAATTAGAGTAACATGGTGAATTCGGTTAGTTCCCAATAGGCCGCAGTAGTAATAAGTGGACTGTTCGGGATATAGAAAAATTTTAACGAATGGAATCAAAATTCCTAGGCGAATTCAGTGAGTTCCCAATGGGACATGCTTGTATTAGTGTGCTTTTCGATATATACCATCATTTTAAGGGATGGAATCTAAGTATCTTGGTGAATTCAGTAGGTTCCCAATAGGATTCCCATGTAATAAGCTTGTTATTCAAGATAGAGCAACGTTTTATCGAACTGAAACAGTGTATATTTGTGAATTCAGTTAGTTCCCAGTAGCAGGACCTTGTAATATGTGTACTTTTAAAGATTTATCAAAATATGGTGAGCCGAATCTGAGTAACATGGTGAATTCGGTTAGATCCCAATAGGCCGCAGTAGTAATAAGTGGACTGTTCGGGATATAGAAAAATTTTAACGAATGGAATCAAAATTTCTAGGCGAATATAGTGACTTCCCAATGGGGCATGCTTGTATGAGTGTGCTTTTCAATATAGAGCAACATTTTAAGGAACGGAATCTAAGTACCATGGTGAATTCAGTAGGTTCCCAATAGGAATCCCATGTAATAAGCTTGTTATTCAAGATAGAGCAACGTTTTAACGAACTGAAACAGTGTATCTTTGTGAATTCACTTAGTTCCCAGTAGCAGGTTCTTGTAATATGTGTACTTTTTAAGATTTATCAAAATTTGGTGAGCCGAATCTGAGTAACATGGTGAATTCGGTTAGTTCCCAATAGGCCGCAGTAGTAATAAGTGGACTGTCGGGATATAGAAAAATTTTCACGAATGGAATCAAAATTTCTAGGCGAATTCAGTGAGTTCCCAATGTGACATGCTTGTATTAGTGTGCTTTTCGATATATAGCAACATTTTAAGGGACGGAATCTAAGTATCATGGTGAATTCAGTAGGTTCCCAATAGGATTCGCATGTAATAAACTTGTTATTCAAGATAGAGCAACGTTTTTACGAACTGAAACAGTGTATCTTTGTGAATTCAGTTAGTTCCCAGTAGCAGGACCTTGTAATATGTGTACTTTAAAGATTTATCAAAATATGGTGGGCCGAATCTGAGTAACATGGTGAATTCGGTTAGTTCCCAATAGGCCGTAGTAGTAATAAGTGGACTGTACGGGATATAGAAAAATTTTCACGAATGGAATCAAAATTTCTAGGCGAATATAGTGAGTTCCCAATGGGACATGCTTGTATGAGTGTGCTTTTCAATATAGAGCAACATTTTAAGGAACGGAATGTAAGTACCATGGTGAATTCAGTAGGTTCCCAATAGGATTCCCATGTAATAAGCTTGTTATTCAAGATAGAGCAACGTTTTAACGAACTGAAACAGTGTATCTTTGTGAATTCACTTAGTTCCCAGTAGCAGGTTCTTGTAATATGTGTACTTTTTAAGATTTATCAAAATTTGGTGAGCCGAATCTGAGTAACATGGTGAATTCGGTTAGTTCCCAATAGGCCGCAGTAGTAATAAGTGGACTGTCGGGATATAGAAAAATTTTCACGAATGGAATCAAAATTCCTAGGCGAATTCAGTGAGTTCCCAATGGGACATGCTTGTATTAGTGTGCTTTTCGATATATACCATCATTTTAAGGGACGGAATCTAAGTATCATGGTGAATTCAGTAGGTTCCCAATAGGATTCCCATGTAATAAGCTTGTTATTAATATAGAGCAAAGTTTTAACGAACTGAAACAGTGTATCTTTGTGAATTCAGTTAGGTCCCAGTAGCAGGTTCTTGTAATATGTGTACTTTTTAAGATTTATCAAAATTTCCTGAGTCGAATCTGAGTGACATGGTGATTTCGGTTAGTTCCCGATAGGCCGCAGTAGTAATAAGTGGACTGTCGGGATATAGAAAAATTTTCACGAAAGGAATCAAAATTTCTAGGCGAATTCAGTGAGTTCCCAATGGGACATGCTTGTATTAGTGTGCTTTTAAATATATAGCAACATTTTAAAGGACGGAATCTAAGTATCATGGTGAATTCAGTAGGTTCCCAATAGGATTCACATGTAATAAGCTTGTTATTCAAGATAGAGCAACGTTTTTACGAACTGAAACAGTGTATCTTTGTGAATTCAGTTAGTTCCCAGTAGCAGGCCCTTGTAATATGTGTACTTTTAAAGAATTATCAAAATATGGTGAGCCGAATCTGAGTAACATGGTGAATACCGTTAGATCCCCATAGGCCGCAGTAGTAATAAGTGGACTGTTCGGGATATAGAAAAATTTTCACGAATGGAATCAAAATTTCTAGGCGAATATAGTGAGTTCCCAATGGGGCATGCTTGTATGAGTGTGCTTTTCAATATAGAGCAACATTTTAAGGAACGGAATCTAAGTACCATGGTGAATTCAGTAGGTTCCCAATAGGAATCCCATGTAATAAGCTTGTTATTCAAGATAGAGCAACGTTTTAACGAACTGAAACAGTGTATCTTGTGAATTCACTTAGTTCCCAGTAGCAGGTTCTTGTAATATGTGTACTTTTTAAGATTTATCAAAATTTGGTGAGCCGAATCTGAGTGACATGGTGATTTCGGTTAGTTCCCAATAGGCCGCAGTAGTAATAAGTGGACTGTCGGGATATAGAAAAATTTTCACGAATGGAATCAAAATTTCTAGGCGAATTCAGTGAGTTCCCAATGTGACATGCTTGTATTAGTGTGCTTTTCGATATATAGCAACATTTTAAGGGACGGAATCTAAGTATCATGGTGAATTCAGTAGGTTCCCAATAGGATTCGCATGTAATAAACTTGTTATTCAAGATAGAGCAACGTTTTTACGAACTGAAACAGTGTATCTTTGTGAATTCAGTTAGTTCCCAGTAGCAGGACCTTGTAATATGTGTACTTTAAAGATTTATCAAAATATGGTGGGCCGAATCTGAGTAACATGGTGAATTCGGTTAGTTCCCAATAGGCCGTAGTAGTAATAAGTGGACTGTACGGGATATAGAAAAATTTTCACGAATGGAATCAAAATTTCTAGGCGAATTCAGTGAGTTCCCACAGGGACATGCTTGTATGAATGTGCTTTTCAATAAGGAGCAACATTTTAAGGAACGGTAACTAAGTATCTTGGTGAATTCAGTACGTTCCCAATAGGATTCAATGTAATAAGCTTGTTATTCAAGATAGAGCAACTTTCTAACGAACTGAAACACTGTTTCTTTGTGAATTCAGTTAGTTCCCAGTAGCAGGCTCTTGTAATTTCTGTACTTTTAAAGATTTATCAAAATATGGTGAGCCGAATTAGAGTAACATGGTGAATTCGGTTAGTTCCCAATAGGCCGCAGTAGTAATAAGTGGACTGTACGGGATATAGAAAAATTTTAACGAATGGAATCAAAATTCCTAGGCGAATTCAGTGAGTTCCCAATGGGACATGCTTGTATTAGTGTGCTTTTCGATATATACCATCATTTTAAGGGACGGAATCTAAGTATCATGGTGAATTCAGTAGGTTCCCAATAGGATTCCCATGTAATAAGCTTGTTATTCAAGATAGAGCAACGTTTTAACGAACTGAAACAGTGTATCTTTGTGAATTCACTTAGTTCCCAGTAGCAGGTTCTTTTAATATGTGTCTTTTTAAGATTTATCAAAATTTGGTGAGCCGAATCTGAGTAACATGGTGAATTCGGTTAGTTCCCAATAGGCCGCAGTAGTAATAAGTGGACTGTCGGGATATAGAAAAATTTTCACGAATGGAATCAAAATTTCTAGGCGAATTCAGTGAGTTCCCAATGTGACATGCTTGTATTAGTGTGCTTTTCGATATATGGAAACATTTTAAGGGACGGAATCTAAGTATCATGGTGAATTCAGTAGGTTCCCAATAGGATTCGCATGTAATAAACTTGTTATTCAAGATAGAGCAACGTTTTTACGAACTGAAACAGTGTATCTTTGTGAATTCAGTTAGTTCCCAGTAGCAGGACCTTGTAATATGTGTACTTTAAAGATTTATCAAAATATGGTGGGCCGAATCTGAGTAACATGGTGAATTCGGTTAGTTCCCAATAGGCCGTAGTAGTAATAGGTGGACTGTACGGGATATAGAAAAATTTTCACGAATGGAATCAAAATTTCTAGGCGAATTAAGTGAGTTCCCACAGGGACATGCTTGTATGAATGTGCTTTTCAATAAGGAGCAACATTTTAAGGAACGGTAACTAAGTATCTTGGTGAATTCAGTACGTTCCCAATAGGATTCAATGTAATAAGCTTGTTATTCAAGATAGAGCAACTTTCTAACGAACTGAAACACTGTTTCTTTGTGAATTCAGTTACTTCCCAGTAGCTGGCTCTTGTAATTTCTGTACTTTTAAAGATTTATCAAAATATGGTGAGCCGAATTAGAGTAACATGGTGAATTCGGTTAGTTCCCAATAGGCCGCAGTAGTAATAAGTGGACTGTTCGGGATATAGAAAAATTTTAACGAATGGAATCAAAATTCCTAGGCGAATTCAGTGAGTTCCCAATGGGACATGCTTGTATTAGTGTGCTTTTCGATATATACCATCATTTTAAGGGATGGAATCTAAGTATCTTGGTGAATTCAGTAGGTTCCCAATAGGATTCCCATGTAATAAGCTTGTTATTCAAGATAGAGCAACGTTTTATCGAACTGAAACAGTGTATATTTGTGAATTCAGTTAGTTCCCAGTAGCAGGACCTTGTAATATGTGTACTTTTAAAGATTTATCAAAATATGGTGAGCCGAATCTGAGTAACATGGTGAATTCGGTTAGATCCCAATAGGCCGCAGTAGTAATAAGTGGACTGTTCGGGATATAGAAAAATTTTAACGAATGGAATCAAAATTTCTAGGCGAATATAGTGACTTCCCAATGGGGCATGCTTGTATGAGTGTGCTTTTCAATATAGAGCAACATTTTAAGGAACGGAATCTAAGTACCATGGTGAATTCAGTAGGTTCCCAATAGGAATCCCATGTAATAAGCTTGTTATTCAAGATAGAGCAACGTTTTAACGAACTGAAACAGTGTATCTTTGTGAATTCACTTAGTTCCCAGTAGCAGGTTCTTGTAATATGTGTACTTTTTAAGATTTATCAAAATTTGGTGAGCCGAATCTGAGTAACATGGTGAATTCGGTTAGTTCCCAATAGGCCGCAGTAGTAATAAGTGGACTGTCGGGATATAGAAAAATTTTCACGAATGGAATCAAAATTTCTAGGCGAATTCAGTGAGTTCCCAATGTGACATGCTTGTATTAGTGTGCTTTTCGATATATAGCAACATTTTAAGGGACGGAATCTAAGTATCATGGTGAATTCAGTAGGTTCCCAATAGGATTCGCATGTAATAAACTTGTTATTCAAGATAGAGCAACGTTTTTACGAACTGAAACAGTGTATCTTTGTGAATTCAGTTAGTTCCCAGTAGCAGGACCTTGTAATATGTGTACTTTAAAGATTTATCAAAATATGGTGGGCCGAATCTGAGTAACATGGTGAATTCGGTTAGTTCCCAATAGGCCGTAGTAGTAATAAGTGGACTGTACGGGATATAGAAAAATTTTCACGAATGGAATCAAAATTTCTAGGCGAATATAGTGAGTTCCCAATGGGACATGCTTGTATGAGTGTGCTTTTCAATATAGAGCAACATTTTAAGGAACGGAATGTAAGTACCATGGTGAATTCAGTAGGTTCCCAATAGGATTCCCATGTAATAAGCTTGTTATTCAAGATAGAGCAACGTTTTAACGAACTGAAACAGTGTATCTTTGTGAATTCACTTAGTTCCCAGTAGCAGGTTCTTGTAATATGTGTACTTTTTAAGATTTATCAAAATTTGGTGAGCCGAATCTGAGTAACATGGTGAATTCGGTTAGTTCCCAATAGGCCGCAGTAGTAATAAGTGGACTGTCGGGATATAGAAAAATTTTCACGAATGGAATCAAAATTCCTAGGCGAATTCAGTGAGTTCCCAATGGGACATGCTTGTATTAGTGTGCTTTTCGATATATACCATCATTTTAAGGGACGGAATCTAAGTATCATGGTGAATTCAGTAGGTTCCCAATAGGATTCCCATGTAATAAGCTTGTTATTAATATAGAGCAAAGTTTTAACGAACTGAAACAGTGTATCTTTGTGAATTCAGTTAGGTCCCAGTAGCAGGTTCTTGTAATATGTGTACTTTTTAAGATTTATCAAAATTTCCTGAGTCGAATCTGAGTGACATGGTGATTTCGGTTAGTTCCCGATAGGCCGCAGTAGTAATAAGTGGACTGTCGGGATATAGAAAAATTTTCACGAAAGGAATCAAAATTTCTAGGCGAATTCAGTGAGTTCCCAATGGGACATGCTTGTATTAGTGTGCTTTTAAATATATAGCAACATTTTAAAGGACGGAATCTAAGTATCATGGTGAATTCAGTAGGTTCCCAATAGGATTCACATGTAATAAGCTTGTTATTCAAGATAGAGCAACGTTTTTACGAACTGAAACAGTGTATCTTTGTGAATTCAGTTAGTTCCCAGTAGCAGGCCCTTGTAATATGTGTACTTTTAAAGAATTATCAAAATATGGTGAGCCGAATCTGAGTAACATGGTGAATACCGTTAGATCCCCATAGGCCGCAGTAGTAATAAGTGGACTGTTCGGGATATAGAAAAATTTTCACGAATGGAATCAAAATTTCTAGGCGAATATAGTGAGTTCCCAATGGGGCATGCTTGTATGAGTGTGCTTTTCAATATAGAGCAACATTTTAAGGAACGGAATCTAAGTACCATGGTGAATTCAGTAGGTTCCCAATAGGAATCCCATGTAATAAGCTTGTTATTCAAGATAGAGCAACGTTTTAACGAACTGAAACAGTGTATCTTGTGAATTCACTTAGTTCCCAGTAGCAGGTTCTTGTAATATGTGTACTTTTTAAGATTTATCAAAATTTGGTGAGCCGAATCTGAGTGACATGGTGATTTCGGTTAGTTCCCAATAGGCCGCAGTAGTAATAAGTGGACTGTCGGGATATAGAAAAATTTTCACGAATGGAATCAAAATTTCTAGGCGAATTCAGTGAGTTCCCAATGTGACATGCTTGTATTAGTGTGCTTTTCGATATATAGCAACATTTTAAGGGACGGAATCTAAGTATCATGGTGAATTCAGTAGGTTCCCAATAGGATTCGCATGTAATAAACTTGTTATTCAAGATAGAGCAACGTTTTTACGAACTGAAACAGTGTATCTTTGTGAATTCAGTTAGTTCCCAGTAGCAGGACCTTGTAATATGTGTACTTTAAAGATTTATCAAAATATGGTGGGCCGAATCTGAGTAACATGGTGAATTCGGTTAGTTCCCAATAGGCCGTAGTAGTAATAAGTGGACTGTACGGGATATAGAAAAATTTTCACGAATGGAATCAAAATTTCTAGGCGAATTCAGTGAGTTCCCACAGGGACATGCTTGTATGAATGTGCTTTTCAATAAGGAGCAACATTTTAAGGAACGGTAACTAAGTATCTTGGTGAATTCAGTACGTTCCCAATAGGATTCAATGTAATAAGCTTGTTATTCAAGATAGAGCAACTTTCTAACGAACTGAAACACTGTTTCTTTGTGAATTCAGTTAGTTCCCAGTAGCAGGCTCTTGTAATTTCTGTACTTTTAAAGATTTATCAAAATATGGTGAGCCGAATTAGAGTAACATGGTGAATTCGGTTAGTTCCCAATAGGCCGCAGTATTAATAAGTGGACTGTTCGGGATATAGAAAAATTTTAACGAATGGAATCAAAATTCCTAGGCGAATTCAGTGAGTTCCCAATGGGACATGCTTGTATTAGTGTGCTTTTCGATATATACCATCATTTTAAGGGACGGAATCTAAGTATCATGGTGAATTCAGTAGGTTCCCAATAGGATTCCCATGTAATAAGCTTGTTATTCAAGATAGAGCAACGTTTTATCGAACTGAAACAGTGTATATTTGTGAATTCAGTTAGGTCCCAGTAGCAGGTTCTTGTAATATGTGTACTTTTTAAGATTTATCAAAATTTCCTGAGTCGAATCTGAGTGACATGGTGATTTCGGTTAGTTCCCAATAGGCCGCAGTAGTAATAAGTGGACTGTCGGGATATAGAAAAATTTTCACGAAAGGAATCAAAATTTCTAGGCGAATTCAGTGAGTTCCCAATGGGACATGCTTGTATTAGTGTGCTTTTCGATATATAGCAACATTTTAAGGAACGGAATCTAAGTATCATGGTGAATTCAGTAGGTTCCCAATAGGATTCCCATGTAATAAACTTGTTATTCAAGATAGAGCAACGTTTTTACGAACTGAAACAGTGTATCTTTGTGAATTCAGTTAGTTCCCAGTAGCAGGACCTTGTAATATGTGTACTTTAAAGATTTATCAAAATATGGTGGGCCGAATCTGAGTAACATGGTGAATTCGGTTAGTTCCCAATAGGCCGTAGTAGTAATAAGTGGACTGTACGGGATATAGAAAAATTTTCACGAATGGAATCAAAATTTCTAGGCGAATTAAGTGAGTTCCCACAGGGACATGCTTGTATGAATGTGCTTTTCAATATAGAGCAACATTTTAGGGAACGGAATCTAAGTACCATGGTGAATTCAGTAGGTTCCCAATAGGATTCCCATGTAATAAGCTTGTTATTCAAGATAGAGCAACGTTTTAACGAAC
The DNA here is from genome assembly GCF_021556685.1 of Rattus norvegicus. Taxonomy (NCBI): domain Eukaryota; kingdom Metazoa; phylum Chordata; class Mammalia; order Rodentia; family Muridae; genus Rattus; species Rattus norvegicus. Next base: position 1,469,415 of record NC_141538.1, on the reverse strand, counting down.
TGAAACTGTGTAACTTTGTGAATTCAGTTAGTTCCCAGTAGCAGGTTCTTGTAATATGTGTACTTTTTAAGATTTATCAAAATTTCCTGAGTCGAATCTGAGTGACATGGTGATTTCGGTTAGATCCCAATAGGTCGCAGTAGTAATAAGTGGACTGTTCGGGATATAGAAAAATTTTCACGAATGGAATCAAAATTTCTAGGCGAATATAGTGAGTTTCCAATGGAACATGCTTGTATGAGTGTGCTATTCAATATAGAGCAACATTTTAGGGAACGGAATCTAAGTACCATGGTGAATTCAGTAGGTTCCCAATAGGATTCCCATGTAATAAGCTTGTTATTCAAGATAGAGCAACGTTTTAACGAACTGAAACTGTGTATCTTTGTGAATTCAGTTAGTTCCCAGTAGCAGGCCCTTGTAATATGTGTACTTTTAAAGAATTATCAAAATATGGTGAGCCGAATCTGAGTAACATGGTGAATACCGTTAGATCCCCATAGGCCGCAGTAGTAATAAGTGGACTGTTCGGGATATAGAAAAATTTTCACGAATGGAATCAAAATTTCTAGGCGAATATAGTGAGTTCCCAATGGGGCATGCTTGTATGAGTGTGCTTTTCAATATAGAGCAACATTTTAAGGAACGGAATCTAAGTACCATGGTGAATTCAGTAGGTTCCCAATAGGAATCCCATGTAATAAGCTTGTTATTCAAGATAGAGCAACGTTTTAACGAACTGAAACAGTGTATCTTGTGAATTCACTTAGTTCCCAGTAGCAGGTTCTTGTAATATGTGTAGTTTTTAAGATTTATCAAAATTTGGTGAGCCGAATCTGAGTGACATGGTGATTTCGGTTAGTTCCCAATAGGCCGCAGTAGTAATAAGTGGACTGTACGGGATATAGAAAAATTTTAACGAATGGAATCAAAATTCCTAGGCGAATTCAGTGAGTTCCCAATGGGACATGCTTGTATTAGTGTGCTTTTCGATATATACCATCATTTTAAGGGACGGAATCTAAGTATCATGGTGAATTCAGTAGGTTCCCAATAGGATTCCCATGTAATAAGCTTGTTATTCAAGATAGAGCAACGTTTTAACGAACTGAAACAGTGTATCTTTGTGAATTCACTTAGTTCCCAGTAGCAGGTTCTTTTAATATGTGTCTTTTTAAGATTTATCAAAATTTGGTGAGCCGAATCTGAGTAACATGGTGAATTCGGTTAGTTCCCAATAGGCCGCAGTAGTAATAAGTGGACTGTCGGGATATAGAAAAATTTTCACGAATGGAATCAAAATTTCTAGGCGAATTCAGTGAGTTCCCAATGTGACATGCTTGTATTAGTGTGCTTTTCGATATATGGAAACATTTTAAGGGACGGAATCTAAGTATCATGGTGAATTCAGTAGGTTCCCAATAGGATTCGCATGTAATAAACTTGTTATTCAAGATAGAGCAACGTTTTTACGAACTGAAACAGTGTATCTTTGTGAATTCAGTTAGTTCCCAGTAGCAGGACCTTGTAATATGTGTACTTTAAAGATTTATCAAAATATGGTGGGCCGAATCTGAGTAACATGGTGAATTCGGTTAGTTCCCAATAGGCCGTAGTAGTAATAGGTGGACTGTACGGGATATAGAAAAATTTTCACGAATGGAATCAAAATTTCTAGGCGAATTAAGTGAGTTCCCACAGGGACATGCTTGTATGAATGTGCTTTTCAATAAGGAGCAACATTTTAAGGAACGGTAACTAAGTATCTTGGTGAATTCAGTACGTTCCCAATAGGATTCAATGTAATAAGCTTGTTATTCAAGATAGAGCAACTTTCTAACGAACTGAAACACTGTTTCTTTGTGAATTCAGTTACTTCCCAGTAGCTGGCTCTTGTAATTTCTGTACTTTTAAAGATTTATCAAAATATGGTGAGCCGAATTAGAGTAACATGGTGAATTCGGTTAGTTCCCAATAGGCCGCAGTAGTAATAAGTGGACTGTTCGGGATATAGAAAAATTTTAACGAATGGAATCAAAATTCCTAGGCGAATTCAGTGAGTTCCCAATGGGACATGCTTGTATTAGTGTGCTTTTCGATATATACCATCATTTTAAGGGATGGAATCTAAGTATCTTGGTGAATTCAGTAGGTTCCCAATAGGATTCCCATGTAATAAGCTTGTTATTCAAGATAGAGCAACGTTTTATCGAACTGAAACAGTGTATATTTGTGAATTCAGTTAGTTCCCAGTAGCAGGACCTTGTAATATGTGTACTTTTAAAGATTTATCAAAATATGGTGAGCCGAATCTGAGTAACATGGTGAATTCGGTTAGATCCCAATAGGCCGCAGTAGTAATAAGTGGACTGTTCGGGATATAGAAAAATTTTAACGAATGGAATCAAAATTTCTAGGCGAATATAGTGACTTCCCAATGGGGCATGCTTGTATGAGTGTGCTTTTCAATATAGAGCAACATTTTAAGGAACGGAATCTAAGTACCATGGTGAATTCAGTAGGTTCCCAATAGGAATCCCATGTAATAAGCTTGTTATTCAAGATAGAGCAACGTTTTAACGAACTGAAACAGTGTATCTTTGTGAATTCACTTAGTTCCCAGTAGCAGGTTCTTGTAATATGTGTACTTTTTAAGATTTATCAAAATTTGGTGAGCCGAATCTGAGTAACATGGTGAATTCGGTTAGTTCCCAATAGGCCGCAGTAGTAATAAGTGGACTGTCGGGATATAGAAAAATTTTCACGAATGGAATCAAAATTTCTAGGCGAATTCAGTGAGTTCCCAATGTGACATGCTTGTATTAGTGTGCTTTTCGATATATAGCAACATTTTAAGGGACGGAATCTAAGTATCATGGTGAATTCAGTAGGTTCCCAATAGGATTCGCATGTAATAAACTTGTTATTCAAGATAGAGCAACGTTTTTACGAACTGAAACAGTGTATCTTTGTGAATTCAGTTAGTTCCCAGTAGCAGGACCTTGTAATATGTGTACTTTAAAGATTTATCAAAATATGGTGGGCCGAATCTGAGTAACATGGTGAATTCGGTTAGTTCCCAATAGGCCGTAGTAGTAATAAGTGGACTGTACGGGATATAGAAAAATTTTCACGAATGGAATCAAAATTTCTAGGCGAATATAGTGAGTTCCCAATGGGACATGCTTGTATGAGTGTGCTTTTCAATATAGAGCAACATTTTAAGGAACGGAATGTAAGTACCATGGTGAATTCAGTAGGTTCCCAATAGGATTCCCATGTAATAAGCTTGTTATTCAAGATAGAGCAACGTTTTAACGAACTGAAACAGTGTATCTTTGTGAATTCACTTAGTTCCCAGTAGCAGGTTCTTGTAATATGTGTACTTTTTAAGATTTATCAAAATTTGGTGAGCCGAATCTGAGTAACATGGTGAATTCGGTTAGTTCCCAATAGGCCGCAGTAGTAATAAGTGGACTGTCGGGATATAGAAAAATTTTCACGAATGGAATCAAAATTCCTAGGCGAATTCAGTGAGTTCCCAATGGGACATGCTTGTATTAGTGTGCTTTTCGATATATACCATCATTTTAAGGGACGGAATCTAAGTATCATGGTGAATTCAGTAGGTTCCCAATAGGATTCCCATGTAATAAGCTTGTTATTAATATAGAGCAAAGTTTTAACGAACTGAAACAGTGTATCTTTGTGAATTCAGTTAGGTCCCAGTAGCAGGTTCTTGTAATATGTGTACTTTTTAAGATTTATCAAAATTTCCTGAGTCGAATCTGAGTGACATGGTGATTTCGGTTAGTTCCCGATAGGCCGCAGTAGTAATAAGTGGACTGTCGGGATATAGAAAAATTTTCACGAAAGGAATCAAAATTTCTAGGCGAATTCAGTGAGTTCCCAATGGGACATGCTTGTATTAGTGTGCTTTTAAATATATAGCAACATTTTAAAGGACGGAATCTAAGTATCATGGTGAATTCAGTAGGTTCCCAATAGGATTCACATGTAATAAGCTTGTTATTCAAGATAGAGCAACGTTTTTACGAACTGAAACAGTGTATCTTTGTGAATTCAGTTAGTTCCCAGTAGCAGGCCCTTGTAATATGTGTACTTTTAAAGAATTATCAAAATATGGTGAGCCGAATCTGAGTAACATGGTGAATACCGTTAGATCCCCATAGGCCGCAGTAGTAATAAGTGGACTGTTCGGGATATAGAAAAATTTTCACGAATGGAATCAAAATTTCTAGGCGAATATAGTGAGTTCCCAATGGGGCATGCTTGTATGAGTGTGCTTTTCAATATAGAGCAACATTTTAAGGAACGGAATCTAAGTACCATGGTGAATTCAGTAGGTTCCCAATAGGAATCCCATGTAATAAGCTTGTTATTCAAGATAGAGCAACGTTTTAACGAACTGAAACAGTGTATCTTGTGAATTCACTTAGTTCCCAGTAGCAGGTTCTTGTAATATGTGTACTTTTTAAGATTTATCAAAATTTGGTGAGCCGAATCTGAGTGACATGGTGATTTCGGTTAGTTCCCAATAGGCCGCAGTAGTAATAAGTGGACTGTCGGGATATAGAAAAATTTTCACGAATGGAATCAAAATTTCTAGGCGAATTCAGTGAGTTCCCAATGTGACATGCTTGTATTAGTGTGCTTTTCGATATATAGCAACATTTTAAGGGACGGAATCTAAGTATCATGGTGAATTCCGTAGGTTCCCAATAGGATTCGCATGTAATAAACTTGTTATTCAAGATAGAGCAACGTTTTTACGAACTGAAACAGTGTATCTTTGTGAATTCAGTTAGTTCCCAGTAGCAGGACCTTGTAATATGTGTACTTTAAAGATTTATCAAAATATGGTGGGCCGAATCTGAGTAACATGGTGAATTCGGTTAGTTCCCAATAGGCCGTAGTAGTAATAAGTGGACTGTACGGGATATAGAAAAATTTTCACGAATGGAATCAAAATTTCTAGGCGAATTCAGTGAGTTCCCACAGGGACATGCTTGTATGAATGTGCTTTTCAATAAGGAGCAACATTTTAAGGAACGGTAACTAAGTATCTTGGTGAATTCAGTACGTTCCCAATAGGATTCAATGTAATAAGCTTGTTATTCAAGATAGAGCAACTTTCTAACGAACTGAAACACTGTTTCTTTGTGAATTCAGTTAGTTCCCAGTAGCAGGCTCTTGTAATTTCTGTACTTTTAAAGATTTATCAAAATATGGTGAGCCGAATTAGAGTAACATGGTGAATTCGGTTAGTTCCCAATAGGCCGCAGTATTAATAAGTGGACTGTTCGGGATATAGAAAAATTTTAACGAATGGAATCAAAATTCCTAGGCGAATTCAGTGAGTTCCCAATGGGACATGCTTGTATTAGTGTGCTTTTCGATATATACCATCATTTTAAGGGACGGAATCTAAGTATCATGGTGAATTCAGTAGGTTCCCAATAGGATTCCCATGTAATAAGCTTGTTATTCAAGATAGAGCAACGTTTTATCGAACTGAAACAGTGTATATTTGTGAATTCAGTTAGGTCCCAGTAGCAGGTTCTTGTAATATGTGTACTTTTTAAGATTTATCAAAATTTCCTGAGTCGAATCTGAGTGACATGGTGATTTCGGTTAGTTCCCAATAGGCCGCAGTAGTAATAAGTGGACTGTCGGGATATAGAAAAATTTTCACGAAAGGAATCAAAATTTCTAGGCGAATTCAGTGAGTTCCCAATGGGACATGCTTGTATTAGTGTGCTTTTCGATATATAGCAACATTTTAAGGAACGGAATCTAAGTATCATGGTGAATTCAGTAGGTTCCCAATAGGATTCCCATGTAATAAACTTGTTATTCAAGATAGAGCAACGTTTTTACGAACTGAAACAGTGTATCTTTGTGAATTCAGTTAGTTCCCAGTAGCAGGACCTTGTAATATGTGTACTTTAAAGATTTATCAAAATATGGTGGGCCGAATCTGAGTAACATGGTGAATTCGGTTAGTTCCCAATAGGCCGTAGTAGTAATAAGTGGACTGTACGGGATATAGAAAAATTTTCACGAATGGAATCAAAATTTCTAGGCGAATTAAGTGAGTTCCCACAGGGACATGCTTGTATGAATGTGCTTTTCAATATAGAGCAACATTTTAGGGAACGGAATCTAAGTACCATGGTGAATTCAGTAGGTTCCCAATATGATTCCCATGTAATAAGCTTGTTATTCAAGATAGAGCAACGTTTTAACGAACTGAAACTGTGTAACTTTGTGAATTCAGTTAGTTCCCAGTAGCAGGTTCTTGTAATATGTGTACTTTTTAAGATTTATCAAAATTTCCTGAGTCGAATCTGAGTGACATGGTGATTTCGGTTAGATCCCAATAGGTCGCAGTAGTAATAAGTGGACTGTTCGGGATATAGAAAAATTTTCACGAATGGAATCAAAATTTCTAGGCGAATATAGTGAGTTCCCAATGGGGCATGCTTGTATGAGTGTGCTTTTCAATATAGAGCAACATTTTAAGGAACGGAATCTAAGTACCATGGTGAATTCAGTAGGTTCCCAATAGGAATCCCATGTAATAAGCTTGTTATTCAAGATAGAGCAACGTTTTAACGAACTGAAACAGTGTATCTTGTGAATTCACTTAGTTCCCAGTAGCAGGTTCTTGTAATATGTGTAGTTTTTAAGATTTATCAAAATTTGGTGAGCCGAATCTGAGTGACATGGTGATTTCGGTTAGTTCCCAATAGGCCGCAGTAGTAATAAGTGGACTGTACGGGATATAGAAAAATTTTAACGAATGGAATCAAAATTCCTAGGCGAATTCAGTGAGTTCCCAATGGGACATGCTTGTATTAGTGTGCTTTTCGATATATACCATCATTTTAAGGGACGGAATCTAAGTATCATGGTGAATTCAGTAGGTTCCCAATAGGATTCCCATGTAATAAGCTTGTTATTCAAGATAGAGCAACGTTTTAACGAACTGAAACAGTGTATCTTTGTGAATTCACTTAGTTCCCAGTAGCAGGTTCTTTTAATATGTGTCTTTTTAAGATTTATCAAAATTTGGTGAGCCGAATCTGAGTAACATGGTGAATTCGGTTAGTTCCCAATAGGCCGCAGTAGTAATAAGTGGACTGTCGGGATATAGAAAAATTTTCACGAATGGAATCAAAATTTCTAGGCGAATTCAGTGAGTTCCCAATGTGACATGCTTGTATTAGTGTGCTTTTCGATATATGGAAACATTTTAAGGGACGGAATCTAAGTATCATGGTGAATTCAGTAGGTTCCCAATAGGATTCGCATGTAATAAACTTGTTATTCAAGATAGAGCAACGTTTTTACGAACTGAAACAGTGTATCTTTGTGAATTCAGTTAGTTCCCAGTAGCAGGACCTTGTAATATGTGTACTTTAAAGATTTATCAAAATATGGTGGGCCGAATCTGAGTAACATGGTGAATTCGGTTAGTTCCCAATAGGCCGTAGTAGTAATAGGTGGACTGTACGGGATATAGAAAAATTTTCACGAATGGAATCAAAATTTCTAGGCGAATTAAGTGAGTTCCCACAGGGACATGCTTGTATGAATGTGCTTTTCAATAAGGAGCAACATTTTAAGGAACGGTAACTAAGTATCTTGGTGAATTCAGTACGTTCCCAATAGGATTCAATGTAATAAGCTTGTTATTCAAGATAGAGCAACTTTCTAACGAACTGAAACACTGTTTCTTTGTGAATTCAGTTACTTCCCAGTAGCTGGCTCTTGTAATTTCTGTACTTTTAAAGATTTATCAAAATATGGTGAGCCGAATTAGAGTAACATGGTGAATTCGGTTAGTTCCCAATAGGCCGCAGTAGTAATAAGTGGACTGTTCGGGATATAGAAAAATTTTAACGAATGGAATCAAAATTCCTAGGCGAATTCAGTGAGTTCCCAATGGGACATGCTTGTATTAGTGTGCTTTTCGATATATACCATCATTTTAAGGGATGGAATCTAAGTATCTTGGTGAATTCAGTAGGTTCCCAATAGGATTCCCATGTAATAAGCTTGTTATTCAAGATAGAGCAACGTTTTATCGAACTGAAACAGTGTATATTTGTGAATTCAGTTAGTTCCCAGTAGCAGGACCTTGTAATATGTGTACTTTTAAAGATTTATCAAAATATGGTGAGCCGAATCTGAGTAACATGGTGAATTCGGTTAGATCCCAATAGGCCGCAGTAGTAATAAGTGGACTGTTCGGGATATAGAAAAATTTTAACGAATGGAATCAAAATTTCTAGGCGAATATAGTGACTTCCCAATGGGGCATGCTTGTATGAGTGTGCTTTTCAATATAGAGCAACATTTTAAGGAACGGAATCTAAGTACCATGGTGAATTCAGTAGGTTCCCAATAGGAATCCCATGTAATAAGCTTGTTATTCAAGATAGAGCAACGTTTTAACGAACTGAAACAGTGTATCTTTGTGAATTCACTTAGTTCCCAGTAGCAGGTTCTTGTAATATGTGTACTTTTTAAGATTTATCAAAATTTGGTGAGCCGAATCTGAGTAACATGGTGAATTCGGTTAGTTCCCAATAGGCCGCAGTAGTAATAAGTGGACTGTCGGGATATAGAAAAATTTTCACGAATGGAATCAAAATTTCTAGGCGAATTCAGTGAGTTCCCAATGTGACATGCTTGTATTAGTGTGCTTTTCGATATATAGCAACATTTTAAGGGACGGAATCTAAGTATCATGGTGAATTCAGTAGGTTCCCAATAGGATTCGCATGTAATAAACTTGTTATTCAAGATAGAGCAACGTTTTTACGAACTGAAACAGTGTATCTTTGTGAATTCAGTTAGTTCCCAGTAGCAGGACCTTGTAATATGTGTACTTTAAAGATTTATCAAAATATGGTGGGCCGAATCTGAGTAACATGGTGAATTCGGTTAGTTCCCAATAGGCCGTAGTAGTAATAAGTGGACTGTACGGGATATAGAAAAATTTTCACGAATGGAATCAAAATTTCTAGGCGAATATAGTGAGTTCCCAATGGGACATGCTTGTATGAGTGTGCTTTTCAATATAGAGCAACATTTTAAGGAACGGAATGTAAGTACCATGGTGAATTCAGTAGGTTCCCAATAGGATTCCCATGTAATAAGCTTGTTATTCAAGATAGAGCAACGTTTTAACGAACTGAAACAGTGTATCTTTGTGAATTCACTTAGTTCCCAGTAGCAGGTTCTTGTAATATGTGTACTTTTTAAGATTTATCAAAATTTGGTGAGCCGAATCTGAGTAACATGGTGAATTCGGTTAGTTCCCAATAGGCCGCAGTAGTAATAAGTGGACTGTCGGGATATAGAAAAATTTTCACGAATGGAATCAAAATTCCTAGGCGAATTCAGTGAGTTCCCAATGGGACATGCTTGTATTAGTGTGCTTTTCGATATATACCATCATTTTAAGGGACGGAATCTAAGTATCATGGTGAATTCAGTAGGTTCCCAATAGGATTCCCATGTAATAAGCTTGTTATTAATATAGAGCAAAGTTTTAACGAACTGAAACAGTGTATCTTTGTGAATTCAGTTAGGTCCCAGTAGCAGGTTCTTGTAATATGTGTACTTTTTAAGATTTATCAAAATTTCCTGAGTCGAATCTGAGTGACATGGTGATTTCGGTTAGTTCCCGATAGGCCGCAGTAGTAATAAGTGGACTGTCGGGATATAGAAAAATTTTCACGAAAGGAATCAAAATTTCTAGGCGAATTCAGTGAGTTCCCAATGGGACATGCTTGTATTAGTGTGCTTTTAAATATATAGCAACATTTTAAAGGACGGAATCTAAGTATCATGGTGAATTCAGTAGGTTCCCAATAGGATTCACATGTAATAAGCTTGTTATTCAAGATAGAGCAACGTTTTTACGAACTGAAACAGTGTATCTTTGTGAATTCAGTTAGTTCCCAGTAGCAGGCCCTTGTAATATGTGTACTTTTAAAGAATTATCAAAATATGGTGAGCCGAATCTGAGTAACATGGTGAATACCGTTAGATCCCCATAGGCCGCAGTAGTAATAAGTGGACTGTTCGGGATATAGAAAAATTTTCACGAATGGAATCAAAATTTCTAGGCGAATATAGTGAGTTCCCAATGGGGCATGCTTGTATGAGTGTGCTTTTCAATATAGAGCAACATTTTAAGGAACGGAATCTAAGTACCATGGTGAATTCAGTAGGTTCCCAATAGGAATCCCATGTAATAAGCTTGTTATTCAAGATAGAGCAACGTTTTAACGAACTGAAACAGTGTATCTTGTGAATTCACTTAGTTCCCAGTAGCAGGTTCTTGTAATATGTGTACTTTTTAAGATTTATCAAAATTTGGTGAGCCGAATCTGAGTGACATGGTGATTTCGGTTAGTTCCCAATAGGCCGCAGTAGTAATAAGTGGACTGTCGGGATATAGAAAAATTTTCACGAATGGAATCAAAATTTCTAGGCGAATTCAGTGAGTTCCCAATGTGACATGCTTGTATTAGTGTGCTTTTCGATATATAGCAACATTTTAAGGGACGGAATCTAAGTATCATGGTGAATTCCGTAGGTTCCCAATAGGATTCGCATGTAATAAACTTGTTATTCAAGATAGAGCAACGTTTTTACGAACTGAAACAGTGTATCTTTGTGAATTCAGTTAGTTCCCAGTAGCAGGACCTTGTAATATGTGTACTTTAAAGATTTATCAAAATATGGTGGGCCGAATCTGAGTAACATGGTGAATTCGGTTAGTTCCCAATAGGCCGTAGTAGTAATAAGTGGACTGTACGGGATATAGAAAAATTTTCACGAATGGAATCAAAATTTCTAGGCGAATTCAGTGAGTTCCCACAGGGACATGCTTGTATGAATGTGCTTTTCAATAAGGAGCAACATTTTAAGGAACGGTAACTAAGTATCTTGGTGAATTCAGTACGTTCCCAATAGGATTCAATGTAATAAGCTTGTTATTCAAGATAGAGCAACTTTCTAACGAACTGAAACACTGTTTCTTTGTGAATTCAGTTAGTTCCCAGTAGCAGGCTCTTGTAATTTCTGTACTTTTAAAGATTTATCAAAATATGGTGAGCCGAATTAGAGTAACATGGTGAATTCGGTTAGTTCCCAATAGGCCGCAGTATTAATAAGTGGACTGTTCGGGATATAGAAAAATTTTAACGAATGGAATCAAAATTCCTAGGCGAATTCAGTGAGTTCCCAATGGGACATGCTTGTATTAGTGTGCTTTTCGATATATACCATCATTTTAAGGGACGGAATCTAAGTATCATGGTGAATTCAGTAGGTTCCCAATAGGATTCCCATGTAATAAGCTTGTTATTCAAGATAGAGCAACGTTTTATCGAACTGAAACAGTGTATATTTGTGAATTCAGTTAGGTCCCAGTAGCAGGTTCTTGTAATATGTGTACTTTTTAAGATTTATCAAAATTTCCTGAGTCGAATCTGAGTGACATGGTGATTTCGGTTAGTTCCCAATAGGCCGCAGTAGTAATAAGTGGACTGTCGGGATATAGAAAAATTTTCACGAAAGGAATCAAAATTTCTAGGCGAATTCAGTGAGTTCCCAATGGGACATGCTTGTATTAGTGTGCTTTTCGATATATAGCAACATTTTAAGGAACGGAATCTAAGTATCATGGTGAATTCAGTAGGTTCCCAATAGGATTCCCATGTAATAAACTTGTTATTCAAGATAGAGCAACGTTTTTACGAACTGAAACAGTGTATCTTTGTGAATTCAGTTAGTTCCCAGTAGCAGGACCTTGTAATATGTGTACTTTAAAGATTTATCAAAATATGGTGGGCCGAATCTGAGTAACATGGTGAATTCGGTTAGTTCCCAATAGGCCGTAGTAGTAATAAGTGGACTGTACGGGATATAGAAAAATTTTCACGAATGGAATCAAAATTTCTAGGCGAATTAAGTGAGTTCCCACAGGGACATGCTTGTATGAATGTGCTTTTCAATATAGAGCAACATTTTAGGGAACGGAATCTAAGTACCATGGTGAATTCAGTAGGTTCCCAATATGATTCCCATGTAATAAGCTTGTTATTCAAGATAGAGCAACGTTTTAACGAACTGAAACTGTGTAACTTTGTGAATTCAGTTAGTTCCCAGTAGCAGGTTCTTGTAATATGTGTACTTTTTAAGATTTATCAAAATTTCCTGAGTCGAATCTGAGTGACATGGTGATTTCGGTTAGATCCCAATAGGTCGCAGTAGTAATAAGTGGACTGTTCGGGATATAGAAAAATTTTCACGAATGGAATCAAAATTTCTAGGCGAATATAGTGAGTTTCCAATGGAACATGCTTGTATGAGTGTGCTATTCAATATAGAGCAACATTTTAAGGAACGGAATCTAAGTATCATGGTGAATTCAGTAGGTTCCCAATAGGATTCCCATGTAATAAGCTTGTTATTCAAGATAGAGCCACGTTTTAACGAACTGAAACAGTGTATCTTTGTGAATTCAGTTAGTTCCCAGTAGCAGGTTCTTGTAACATGTTTACTTTTTAAGATTTATCAAAATTTCCTGAATCGAATCTGAGTGACATGCTGATTTTGGTTAGTTACCAATAGGCCGCAGTAGTAATCAGTGGACTGTCGGGATATAGAAAAATTTTCACGAATGGAATCAAAATTTCTAGGCGAATTCAGTGAGTTCCCAATGGGACATGCTTGTATTAGTGTGCTTTTCGATATATAGCAACATTTTAAGGGTCGGAATCTAAGTATCATGGTGTATTCAGTAGGTTCCCAATAGGATTCGCATGTAATAAACTTGTTATTCAAGATAGAGCAACGTTTTTACGAATTGAAACAGTGTATCTTTGTGAATTCAGTTAGTTCCCAGTAGCAGGAGCTTGTAATATGTGTACTTTAAAGATTTATCAAAATATGGTGAGCCAAATCTGAGTAACATGGTGAATTCGGTAGTTCCCAATAGGCCGTAGTAGTAATAAGTGGACTGTTCGGGATATAAAAAAATGTTCACGAATTTAATCAAAATTTCTAGGCGAATTAAGTGAGTTCCCACAGGGACATGCTGGTATGAGTGTGCTTTTCAATAAAGAGCAACATTTTAAGGAACGGTAACTAAGTATCTTGGTGAATTCAGTACGTTCCCAATAGGATTCAATGTAATAAGCTTGTTATTCAAGATAGAGCACCTTTCTAACGAACTGAAACACTGTTTCTTTGTGAATTCAGTTAGTTCTCAGTAGCAGGCTCTTGTAATTTCTGTACTTTTAAAGATTTATCAAAATATGGTGAGCCGAATTAGAGTAACATGGTGAATTCGGTTAGTTCTCAATAGGCCGCAGTAGTAATAAGTGGACTGTTCGGGATATAGAAAAATTTTAACGAATGGAATCAAAATTACTAGGCGAATTCAGTGAGTTCCCAATGGGACATGCTTGTATTAGTGTGCATTTCGATATATACCATCATTTTAAGGGACGGAATCTAAGTATCATGGTGAATTCAGTAGGTTCCCAATAGGATTCCCATGTAATAAGCTTGTTATTCAAGATAGAGCAACGTTTTAACGAACTGAAACAGTGTATCTTTGTGAATTCAGTTAGTTCCCAGTAGCAGGTTCTTATAATATGTGTACTTTTAAAGATTTATCAAAATATGGTGAGCCGAATCTGAGTAACATGGTGAATTCGGTAGTTCCCCATAGGCCGTAGTAGTAATAAGTGGACTGTTCGGGATATAGAAAAATGTTCACGAATGGAATCAAAATTTCTAGGCGAATTAAGTGAGTTCCCACAGGGACATGCTTGTATGAGTGTGCTTTTCAATAAAGAGCAACATTTTAAGGAACGGAATCTAAGTACCATGGTGAATTCAGTAGGTTCCCAATAGGATTCCCATGTAATAAGCTTGTTATTCAAGATAGAGCAACGTTTTAACGAACTGAAACAGTGTATCTTTGTGAATTCAGTTAGTTCCCAGTAGCAGGTTCTTGTAATATGTGTACTTTTAAAGATTTATCAAAATATGGTGAGCCGAATCTGCGTAACATGGTGAATTCGGTTAGATCCCCATAGGCCGCAGTAGTAATAAGTGGACTGTTCGGGATATAGAAAAATTTTCACGAATGGAATCAAAATTTCTAGGCGAATATAGTGAGTTCCCAATGGGGCATGCTTGTATGAGTGTGCTTTTCAATATAGAGCAACATTTTAAGGAACGGAATCTAAGTACCATGGTGAATTCAGTAGGTTCCCAAAAGGAATCCCATGTAATAAGCTTGTTATTCAAGATAGAGCAACGTTTTAACGAACTGAAACAGTGTATCTTTGTGAATTCACTTAGTTCCCAGTAGCAGGTTCTTGTAATATGTGTACTTTTTAAGATTTATCAAAATTTGGTGAGCCGAATCTGAGTAACATGGTGATTTCGGTTAGTTCCTAATAGGCCGGAGTAGTGATAAGTGGACTGTCGGGATATAGAAAAATTTTCACGAATGGAATCAAAATTTCTAGGCGAATTCAGTGAGTTCCCAATGTGACATGCTTGTATTAGTGTGCTTTTCGATATATAGCAACATTTTAAGGGACGGAATCTAAGTATCATGGTGAATTCAGTAGGTTCCCAGTAGGATTCGCATGTAATAAACTTGTTATTCAAGATAGAGCAACGTTTTTACGAACTGAAACAGTGTATCTTTGTGAATTCAGTTAGTTCCCAGTAGCAGGACCTTGTAATATGTGTACTTTAAAGATTTATCAAAATATGGTGGGCCGAATCTGAGTAACATGGTGAATTCGGTTAGTTCCCAATAGGCCGTAGTAGTAATAAGTGGACTGTACGGGATATAGAAAAATTTTCACGAATGGAATCAAAATTTCTAGGCGAATTAAGTGAGTTCCCACAGGGACATGCTTGTATGAATGTGCTTTTCAATAAGGAGCAACATTTTAAGGAACGGTAACTAAGTATCTTGGTGAATTCAGTACGTTCCCAATAGGATTCAATGTAATAAGCTTGTTATTCAAGATAGAGCAACGTTTTATCGAACTGAAACAGTGTATATTTGTGAATTCAGTTAGTTCCCAGTAGCAGGACCTTGTAATATGTGTACTTTTAAAGATTTATCAAAATATGGTGAGC
Organism: Rattus norvegicus; assembly: GCF_021556685.1. NCBI lineage: Eukaryota > Metazoa > Chordata > Mammalia > Rodentia > Muridae > Rattus > Rattus norvegicus. Next base: position 1,454,193 of record NC_141538.1, on the reverse strand, counting down.
CGAATCTGAGTAACATGGTGAATTCGGTTAGATCCCAATAGGCCGCAGTAGTAATAAGTGGACTGTTCGGGATATAGAAAAATTTTAACGAATGGAATCAAAATTCCTAGGCGAATTCAGTGAGTTCCCAATGGGACATGCCTGTATTAGTGTGCTTTTCGATATATACCATCATTTTAAGGGACGGAATCTAAGTATCATGGTGAATTCAGTAGGTTCCCAATAGGATTCCCATGTAATAAGCTTGTTGTTAATATAGAGCAAAGTTTTAACGAACTGAAACAGTGTATCTTTGTGAATTCAGTTAGGTCCCAGTAGCAGGTTCTTGTAATATGTGTACTTTTTAAGATTTATCAAAATTTCCTGAGTCGAATCTGAGTGACATGGTGATTTCGGTTAGTTCCCAATAGGCCGCAGTAGTAATAAGTGGACTGTCGGGATATAGAAAAATTTTCACGAAAGGAATCAAAATTTCTAGGCGAATTCAGTGAGTTCCCAATGGGACATGCTTGTATTAGTGTGCTTTTAGATATATAGCAACATTTTAAGGGACGGAATCTAAGTATCATGGTGAATTCAGTAGGTTCCCAATAGGATTCACATGTAATAAGCTTGTTATTCAAGATAGAGCAACGTTTTTACGAACTGAAACAGTGTATCTTTGTGAATTCAGTTAGTTCCAAATAGCAGGCCCTTGTAATATGTGTACTTTTAAAGATTTATCAAAATATGGTGAGCCGAATCTGAGTAACATGGTGAATTCCGTTAGATCCCCATAGGCCGCAGTAGTAATAAGTGGACTGTTCGGGATATAGAAAAATTTTCACGAATGGAATCAAAATTTCTAGGCGAATATAGTGAGTTCCCAATGGGGCATGCTTGTATGAGTGTGCTTTTCAATATAGAGCAACATTTTAAGGAACGGAATCTAAGTACCATGGTGAATTCAGTAGGTTCCCAATAGGAATCCCATGTAATAAGCTTGTTATTCAAGAAAGAGCAACGTTTTAACGAACTGAAACAGTGTATCTTTGTGAATTCACTTAGTTCCCAGTAGCAGGTTCTTGTAATATGTGTACTTTTTAAGATTTATCAAAATTTGGTGAGCCGAATCTGAGTAACATGGTGAATTCGGTTAGTTCCCAATAGGCCGCAGTAGTAATAAGTGGACTGTCGGGATATAGAAAAATTTTCACGAATGGAATCAAAATTTCTAGGAGAATTCAGTGAGTTCCCAATGTGACATGCTTGTATTAGTGTGCTTTTCGATATATAGAAACATTTTAAGGGACGGAATCTAAGTATCATGGTGAATTCAGTAGGTTCCCAATAGGATTCGCATGTAATAAACTTGTTATTCAAGATAGAGCAACGTTTTTACGAACTGAAACAGTGTATCTTTGTGAATTCAGTTAGTTCCCAGTAGCAGGACCTTGTAATATGTGTACTTTAAAGATTTATCAAAATATGGTGGGCCGAATCTGAGTATCATGGTGAATTCGGTTAGTTCCCAATAGGCCGTAGTAGTAATAAGTGGACTGTACGGGATATAGAAAAATTTTCACGAATGGAATCAAAATTTCTAGGCGAATTAAGTGAGTTCCCACAGGGACATGCTTGTATGAATGTGCTTTTCAATAAGGAGCAACATTTTAAGGAACGGTAACTAAGTATCTTGGTGAATTCAGTACGTTCCCAATAGGATTCAATGTAATAAGCTTGTTATTCAAGATAGAGCAACGTTTTATCGAACTGAAACAGTGTATATTTGTGAATTCAGTTAGTTCCCAGTAGCAGGACCTTGTAATAAGTGTACTTTTAAAGATTTATCAAAATATGGTGAGCCGAATCTGAGTAACATGGTGAATTCGGTTAGATCCCAATAGGCCGCAGTAGTAATAAGTGGACTGTTCGGGATATAGAAAAATTTTAACGAATGGAATCAAAATTCCTAGGCGAATTCAGTGAGTTCCCAATGGGACATGCTTGTATTAGTGTGCTTTTCGATATATACCATCATTTTAAGGGACGGAATCTAAGTATCATGGTGAATTCAGTAGGTTCCCGATAGGATTCCCATGTAATAAGCTTGTTATTAATATAGAGCAAAGTTTTAACGAACTGAAACAGTGTATCTTTGTGAATTCAGTTAGGTCCCAGTAGCAGGTTCTTGTAATATGTGTACTTTTTAAGATTTATCAAAATTTCCTGAGTCGAATCTGAGTGACATGGTGATTTCGGTTAGTTCCCAATAGGCCGCAGTAGTAATAAGTGGACTGTCGGGATATAGAAAAATTTTCACGAAAGGAATCAAAATTTCTAGGCGAATTCAGTGAGTTCCCAATGGGACATGCTTGTATTAGTGTGCTTTTAGATATATAGCAACATTTTAAGGGACGGAATCTAAGTATCATGGTGAATTCAGTAGGTTCCCAATAGGATTCACATGTAATAAGCTTGTTATTCAAGATAGAGCAACGTTTTTACGAACTGAAACAGTGTATCTTTGTGAATTCAGTTAGTTCCAAATAGCAGGCCCTTGTAATATGTGTACTTTTAAAGATTTATCAAAATATGGTGAGCCGAATCTGAGTAACATGGTGAATTCCGTTAGATCCCCATAGGCCGCAGTAGTAATAAGTGGACTGTTCGGGATATAGAAAAATTTTCACGAATGGAATCAAAATTTCTAGGCGAATATAGTGAGTTCCCAATGGGGCATGCTTGTATGAGTGTGCTTTTCAATATAGAGCAACATTTTAAGGAACGGAATCTAAGTACCATGGTGAATTCAGTAGGTTCCCAATAGGAATCCCATGTAATAAGCTTGTTATTCAAGAAAGAGCAACGTTTTAACGAACTGAAACAGTGTATCTTTGTGAATTCACTTAGTTCCCAGTAGCAGGTTCTTTTAATATGTGTCTTTTTAAGATTTATCAAAATTTGGTGAGCCGAATCTGAGTAACATGGTGAATTCGGTTAGTTCCCAATAGGCCGCAGTAGTAATAAGTGGACTGTCGGGATATAGAAAAATTTTCACGAATGGAATCAAAATTTCTAGGCGAATTCAGTGAGTTCCCAATGTGACATGCTTGTATTAGTGTGCTTTTCGATATATAGAAACATTTTAAGGGACGGAATCTAAGTATCATGGTGAATTCAGTAGGTTCCCAATAGGATTCGCATGTAATAAACTTGTTATTCAAGATAGAGCAACGTTTTTACGAACTGAAACAGTGTATCTTTGTGAATTCAGTTAGTTCCCAGTAGCAGGACCTTGTAATATGTGTACTTTAAAGATTTATCAAAATATGGTGGGCCGAATCTGAGTAACATGGTGAATTCGGTTAGTTCCCAATAGGCCGCAGTAGTAATAGGTGGACTTTCGGGATATAGAAAAATTTTAACGAATGGAATCAAAATTCCTAGGCGAATTCAGTGAGTTCCCAATGGGACATGCTTGTATTAGTGTGCTTTTCGATATATACCATCATTTTAAGGGATGGAATCTAAGTATCTTGGTGAATTCAGTAGGTTCCCAATAGGATTCCCATGTAATAAGCTTGTTATTCAAGATAGAGCAACGTTTTATCGAACTGAAACAGTGTATATTTGTGAATTCAGTTAGTTCCCAGTAGCAGGACCTTGTAATATGTGTACTTTTAAAGATTTATCAAAATATGGTGAGCCGAATCTGAGTAACATGGTGAATTCGGTTAGATCCCAATAGGCCGCAGTAGTAATAAGTGGACTGTTCGGGATATAGAAAAATTTTAACGAACGGAATCAAAATTTCTAGGCGAATATAGTGAGTTCCCAATGGGGCATGCTTGTATGAGTGTGCTTTTCAATATAGAGCAACATTTTAAGGAACGGAATCTAAGTACCATGGTGAATTCAGTAGGTTCCCAATAGGAATCCCATGTAATAAGCTTGTTATTCAAGATAGAGCAACGTTTTAACGAACTGAAACAGTGTATCTTTGTGAATTCACTTAGTTCCCAGTAGCAGGTTCTTGTAATATGTGTACTTTTTAAGATTTATCAAAATTTGGTGAGCCGAATCTGAGTAACATGGTGAATTCGGTTAATTCCCAATAGGCCGCAGTAGTAATAAGTGGACTGTCGGGATATAGAAAAATTTTCACGAATGGAATCAAAATTTCTAGGCGAATTCAGTGAGTTCCCAATGTGACATGCTTGTATTAGTGTGCTTTTCGATATATAGCAACATTTTAAGGGACGGAATCTAAGTATCATGGTGAATTCAGTAGGTTCCCAATAGGATTCGCATGTAATAAACTTGTTATTCAAGATAGAGCAACGTTTTTACGAACTGAAACAGTGTATCTTTGTGAATTCAGTTAGTTCCCAGTAGCAGGACCTTGTAATATGTGTACTTTAAAGATTTATCAAAATATGGTGGGCCGAATCTGAGTAACATGGTGAATTCGGTTAGTTCCCAATAGGCCGTAGTAGTAATAAGTGGACTGTACGGGATATAGAAAAATTTTCACGAATGGAATCAAAATTTCTAGGCGAATTAAGTGAGTTCCCACAGGGACATGCTTGTATGAATGTGCTTTTCAATAAGGAGCAACATTTTAAGGAACGGTAACTAAGTATCTTGGTGAATTCAGTACGTTCCCAATAGGATTCAATGTAATAAGCTTGTTATTCAAGATAGAGCAACGTTTTAACGAACTGAAACAGTGCATCTTTGTGAATTCAGTTAGTTCCCAGTAGCAGGTTCTTGTAATATGTGTACTTTTTAAGATTTATCAAAATTTCCTGAGTTGAATCTAAGTGACATGGTGATTTCGGTTAGTTCCCAATAGGCCGCAGTAGTAATAAGTGGACTGTCGGGATATAGAAAAATTTTCACGAAAGGAATCAAAATTTCTAGGCGAATTCAGTGAGTACCCAATGGGACATGCTTGTATTAGTGTGCTTTTAGATATATAGCAACATTTTAAGGGACGGAATCTAAGTATCATGGTGAATTCAGTAGGTTCCCAATAGGATTCACATGTAATAAGCTTGTTATTCAAGATAGTGCAACGTTTTTACGAACTGAAACAGTGTATCTTTGTGAATTCAGTTAGTTTCAAGTAGCAGGCCCTTGTAATATGTGTACTTTTAAAGATTTATCAAAATATGGTGAGCCGAATCTGAGTAACATGGTGAATTCGGTTAGATCCCCATAGGCCGCAGTAGTAATAAGTGGACTGTTCGGGATATAGAAAAATTTTCACGAATGGAATCAAAATTTCTAGGCGAATATAGTGAGTTCCCAATGGGACATGCTTGTATGAGTGTGCTTTTCAATATAGAGCAACATTTTAAGGAACGGAATGTAAGTACCATGGTGAATTCAGTAGGTTCCCAATAGGATTCCCATGTAATAAGCTTGTTATTCAAGATAGAGCAACGTTTTAACGAACTGAAACAGTGTATCTTTGTGAATTCACTTAGTTCCCAGTAGCAGGTTCTTGTAATATGTGTACTTTTTAAGATTTATCAAAATTTGGTGAGCCGAATCTGAGTAACATGGTGAATTCGGTTAGTTCCCAATAGGCCGCAGTAGTAATAAGTGGACTGTCGGGATATAGAAAAATTTTCACGAATGGAATCAAAATTCCTAGGCGAATTCAGTGAGTTCCCAATGGGACATGCTTGTATTAGTGTGCTTTTCGATATATACCATCATTTTAAGGGACGGAATCTAAGTATCATGGTGAATTCAGTAGGTTCCCAATAGGATTCCCATGTAATAAGCTTGTTATTAATATAGAGCAAAGTTTTAACGAACTGAAACAGTGTATCTTTGTGAATTCAGTTAGGTCCCAGTAGCAGGTTCTTGTAATATGTGTACTTTTTAAGATTTATCAAAATTTCCTGAGTCGAATCTGAGTGACATGGTGATTTCGGTTAGTTCCCGATAGGCCGCAGTAGTAATAAGTGGACTGTCGGGATATAGAAAAATTTTCACGAAAGGAATCAAAATTTCTAGGCGAATTCAGTGAGTTCCCAATGGGACATGCTTGTATTAGTGTGCTTTTAAATATATAGCAACATTTTAAAGGACGGAATCTAAGTATCATGGTGAATTCAGTAGGTTCCCAATAGGATTCACATGTAATAAGCTTGTTATTCAAGATAGAGCAACGTTTTTACGAACTGAAACAGTGTATCTTTGTGAATTCAGTTAGTTCCCAGTAGCAGGCCCTTGTAATATGTGTACTTTTAAAGAATTATCAAAATATGGTGAGCCGAATCTGAGTAACATGGTGAATACCGTTAGATCCCCATAGGCCGCAGTAGTAATAAGTGGACTGTTCGGGATATAGAAAAATTTTCACGAATGGAATCAAAATTTCTAGGCGAATATAGTGAGTTCCCAATGGGGCATGCTTGTATGAGTGTGCTTTTCAATATAGAGCAACATTTTAAGGAACGGAATCTAAGTACCATGGTGAATTCAGTAGGTTCCCAATAGGAATCCCATGTAATAAGCTTGTTATTCAAGATAGAGCAACGTTTTAACGAACTGAAACAGTGTATCTTGTGAATTCACTTAGTTCCCAGTAGCAGGTTCTTGTAATATGTGTACTTTTTAAGATTTATCAAAATTTGGTGAGCCGAATCTGAGTGACATGGTGATTTCGGTTAGTTCCCAATAGGCCGCAGTAGTAATAAGTGGACTGTCGGGATATAGAAAAATTTTCACGAATGGAATCAAAATTTCTAGGCGAATTCAGTGAGTTCCCAATGTGACATGCTTGTATTAGTGTGCTTTTCGATATATAGCAACATTTTAAGGGACGGAATCTAAGTATCATGGTGAATTCAGTAGGTTCCCAATAGGATTCGCATGTAATAAACTTGTTATTCAAGATAGAGCAACGTTTTTACGAACTGAAACAGTGTATCTTTGTGAATTCAGTTAGTTCCCAGTAGCAGGACCTTGTAATATGTGTACTTTAAAGATTTATCAAAATATGGTGGGCCGAATCTGAGTAACATGGTGAATTCGGTTAGTTCCCAATAGGCCGTAGTAGTAATAAGTGGACTGTACGGGATATAGAAAAATTTTCACGAATGGAATCAAAATTTCTAGGCGAATTCAGTGAGTTCCCACAGGGACATGCTTGTATGAATGTGCTTTTCAATAAGGAGCAACATTTTAAGGAACGGTAACTAAGTATCTTGGTGAATTCAGTACGTTCCCAATAGGATTCAATGTAATAAGCTTGTTATTCAAGATAGAGCAACTTTCTAACGAACTGAAACACTGTTTCTTTGTGAATTCAGTTAGTTCCCAGTAGCAGGCTCTTGTAATTTCTGTACTTTTAAAGATTTATCAAAATATGGTGAGCCGAATTAGAGTAACATGGTGAATTCGGTTAGTTCCCAATAGGCCGCAGTATTAATAAGTGGACTGTTCGGGATATAGAAAAATTTTAACGAATGGAATCAAAATTCCTAGGCGAATTCAGTGAGTTCCCAATGGGACATGCTTGTATTAGTGTGCTTTTCGATATATACCATCATTTTAAGGGACGGAATCTAAGTATCATGGTGAATTCAGTAGGTTCCCAATAGGATTCCCATGTAATAAGCTTGTTATTCAAGATAGAGCAACGTTTTATCGAACTGAAACAGTGTATATTTGTGAATTCAGTTAGGTCCCAGTAGCAGGTTCTTGTAATATGTGTACTTTTTAAGATTTATCAAAATTTCCTGAGTCGAATCTGAGTGACATGGTGATTTCGGTTAGTTCCCAATAGGCCGCAGTAGTAATAAGTGGACTGTCGGGATATAGAAAAATTTTCACGAAAGGAATCAAAATTTCTAGGCGAATTCAGTGAGTTCCCAATGGGACATGCTTGTATTAGTGTGCTTTTCGATATATAGCAACATTTTAAGGAACGGAATCTAAGTATCATGGTGAATTCAGTAGGTTCCCAATAGGATTCCCATGTAATAAACTTGTTATTCAAGATAGAGCAACGTTTTTACGAACTGAAACAGTGTATCTTTGTGAATTCAGTTAGTTCCCAGTAGCAGGACCTTGTAATATGTGTACTTTAAAGATTTATCAAAATATGGTGGGCCGAATCTGAGTAACATGGTGAATTCGGTTAGTTCCCAATAGGCCGTAGTAGTAATAAGTGGACTGTACGGGATATAGAAAAATTTTCACGAATGGAATCAAAATTTCTAGGCGAATTAAGTGAGTTCCCACAGGGACATGCTTGTATGAATGTGCTTTTCAATATAGAGCAACATTTTAGGGAACGGAATCTAAGTACCATGGTGAATTCAGTAGGTTCCCAATAGGATTCCCATGTAATAAGCTTGTTATTCAAGATAGAGCAACGTTTTAACGAACTGAAACTGTGTAACTTTGTGAATTCAGTTAGTTCCCAGTAGCAGGTTCTTGTAATATGTGTACTTTTTAAGATTTATCAAAATTTCCTGAGTCGAATCTGAGTGACATGGTGTTTTCGGTTAGATCCCAATAGGTCGCAGTAGTAATAAGTGGACTGTTCGGGATATAGAAAAATTTTCACGAATGGAATCAAAATTTCTAGGCGAATATAGTGAGTTTCCAATGGAACATGCTTGTATGAGTGTGCTATTCAATATAGAGCAACATTTTAAGGAACGGAATCTAAGTATCATGGTGAATTCAGTAGGTTCCCAATAGGATTCCCATGTAATAAGCTTGTTATTCAAGATAGAGCCACGTTTTAACGAACTGAAACAGTGTATCTTTGTGAATTCAGTTAGTTCCCAGTAGCAGGTTCTTGTAACATGTTTACTTTTTAAGATTTATCAAAATTTCCTGAATCGAATCTGAGTGACATGCTGATTTTGGTTAGTTACCAATAGGCCGCAGTAGTAATAAGTGGACTGTCGGGATATAGAAAAATTTTCACGAATGGAATCAAAATTTCTAGGCGAATTCAGTGAGTTCCCAATGGGACATGCTTGTATTAGTGTTCTTTTCGATATATAGCAACATTTTAAGGGTCGGAATCTAAGTATCATGGTGTATTCAGTAGGTTCCCAATAGGATTCGCATGTAATAAACTTGTTATTCAAGATAGAGCAACGTTTTTACGAATTGAAACAGTGTATCTTTGTGAATTCAGTTAGTTCCCAGTAGCAGGACCTTGTAATATGTGTACTTTAAAGATTTATCAAAATATGGTGAGCCAAATCTGAGTAACATGGTGAATTCGGTAGTTCCCAATAGGCCGTAGTAGTAATAAGTGGACTGTTCGGGATATAGAAAAATGTTCACGAATTTAATCAAAATTTCTAGGCGAATTAAGTGAGTTCCCACAGGGACATGCTTGTATGAGTGTGCTTTTCAATAAAGAGCAACATTTTAAGGAACGGTAACTAAGTATCTTGGTGAATTCAGTACGTTCCCAATAGGATTCAATGTAATAAGCTTGTTATTCAAGATAGAGCACCTTTCTAACGAACTGAAACACTGTTTCTTTGTGAATTCAGTTATTTCTCAGTAGCAGGCTCTTGTAATTTCTGTACTTTTAAAGATTTATCAAAATATGGTGAGCCGAATTAGAGTAACATGGTGAATTCGGTTAGTTCCCAATAGGCCGCAGTAGTAATAAGTGGACTGTACGGGATATAGAAAAATTTTAACGAATGGAATCAAAATTCCTAGGCGAATTCAGTGAGTTCCCAATGGGACATGCTTGTATTAGTGTGCTTTTCGATATATACCATCATTTTAAGGGACGGAATCTAAGTATCATGGTGAATTCAGTAGGTTCCCAATAGGATTCCCATGTAATAAGCTTGTTATTCAAGATAGAGCAACGTTTTAACGAACTGAAACAGTGTATCTTTGTGAATTCACTTAGTTCCCAGTAGCAGGTTCTTTTAATATGTGTCTTTTTAAGATTTATCAAAATTTGGTGAGCCGAATCTGAGTAACATGGTGAATTCGGTTAGTTCCCAATAGGCCGCAGTAGTAATAAGTGGACTGTCGGGATATAGAAAAATTTTCACGAATGGAATCAAAATTTCTAGGCGAATTCAGTGAGTTCCCAATGTGACATGCTTGTATTAGTGTGCTTTTCGATATATGGAAACATTTTAAGGGACGGAATCTAAGTATCATGGTGAATTCAGTAGGTTCCCAATAGGATTCGCATGTAATAAACTTGTTATTCAAGATAGAGCAACGTTTTTACGAACTGAAACAGTGTATCTTTGTGAATTCAGTTAGTTCCCAGTAGCAGGACCTTGTAATATGTGTACTTTAAAGATTTATCAAAATATGGTGGGCCGAATCTGAGTAACATGGTGAATTCGGTTAGTTCCCAATAGGCCGTAGTAGTAATAGGTGGACTGTACGGGATATAGAAAAATTTTCACGAATGGAATCAAAATTTCTAGGCGAATTAAGTGAGTTCCCACAGGGACATGCTTGTATGAATGTGCTTTTCAATAAGGAGCAACATTTTAAGGAACGGTAACTAAGTATCTTGGTGAATTCAGTACGTTCCCAATAGGATTCAATGTAATAAGCTTGTTATTCAAGATAGAGCAACTTTCTAACGAACTGAAACACTGTTTCTTTGTGAATTCAGTTACTTCCCAGTAGCTGGCTCTTGTAATTTCTGTACTTTTAAAGATTTATCAAAATATGGTGAGCCGAATTAGAGTAACATGGTGAATTCGGTTAGTTCCCAATAGGCCGCAGTAGTAATAAGTGGACTGTTCGGGATATAGAAAAATTTTAACGAATGGAATCAAAATTCCTAGGCGAATTCAGTGAGTTCCCAATGGGACATGCTTGTATTAGTGTGCTTTTCGATATATACCATCATTTTAAGGGATGGAATCTAAGTATCTTGGTGAATTCAGTAGGTTCCCAATAGGATTCCCATGTAATAAGCTTGTTATTCAAGATAGAGCAACGTTTTATCGAACTGAAACAGTGTATATTTGTGAATTCAGTTAGTTCCCAGTAGCAGGACCTTGTAATATGTGTACTTTTAAAGATTTATCAAAATATGGTGAGCCGAATCTGAGTAACATGGTGAATTCGGTTAGATCCCAATAGGCCGCAGTAGTAATAAGTGGACTGTTCGGGATATAGAAAAATTTTAACGAATGGAATCAAAATTTCTAGGCGAATATAGTGACTTCCCAATGGGGCATGCTTGTATGAGTGTGCTTTTCAATATAGAGCAACATTTTAAGGAACGGAATCTAAGTACCATGGTGAATTCAGTAGGTTCCCAATAGGAATCCCATGTAATAAGCTTGTTATTCAAGATAGAGCAACGTTTTAACGAACTGAAACAGTGTATCTTTGTGAATTCACTTAGTTCCCAGTAGCAGGTTCTTGTAATATGTGTACTTTTTAAGATTTATCAAAATTTGGTGAGCCGAATCTGAGTAACATGGTGAATTCGGTTAGTTCCCAATAGGCCGCAGTAGTAATAAGTGGACTGTCGGGATATAGAAAAATTTTCACGAATGGAATCAAAATTTCTAGGCGAATTCAGTGAGTTCCCAATGTGACATGCTTGTATTAGTGTGCTTTTCGATATATAGCAACATTTTAAGGGACGGAATCTAAGTATCATGGTGAATTCAGTAGGTTCCCAATAGGATTCGCATGTAATAAACTTGTTATTCAAGATAGAGCAACGTTTTTACGAACTGAAACAGTGTATCTTTGTGAATTCAGTTAGTTCCCAGTAGCAGGACCTTGTAATATGTGTACTTTAAAGATTTATCAAAATATGGTGGGCCGAATCTGAGTAACATGGTGAATTCGGTTAGTTCCCAATAGGCCGTAGTAGTAATAAGTGGACTGTACGGGATATAGAAAAATTTTCACGAATGGAATCAAAATTTCTAGGCGAATTAAGTGAGTTCCCACAGGGACATGCTTGTATGAATGTGCTTTTCAATAAGGAGCAACATTTTAAGGAACGGTAACTAAGTATCTTGGTGAATTCAGTACGTTCCCAATAGGATTCAATGTAATAAGCTTGTTATTCAAGATAGAGCAACGTTTTAACGAACTGAAACAGTGCATCTTTGTGAATTCAGTTAGTTCCCAGTAGCAGGTTCTTGTAATATGTGTACTTTTTAAGATTTATCAAAATTTCCTGAGTTGAATCTAAGTGACATGGTGATTTCGGTTAGTTCCCAATAGGCCGCAGTAGTAATAAGTGGACTGTCGGGATATAGAAAAATTTTCACGAAAGGAATCAAAATTTCTAGGCGAATTCAGTGAGTTCCCAATGGGACATGCTTGTATTAGTGTGCTTTTAGATATATAGCAACATTTTAAGGGACGGAATCTAAGTATCATGGTGAATTCAGTAGGTTCCCAATAGGATTCACATGTAATAAGCTTGTTATTCAAGATAGTGCAACGTTTTTACGAACTGAAACAGTGTATCTTTGTGAATTCAGTTAGTTTCAAGTAGCAGGCCCTTGTAATATGTGTACTTTTAAAGATTTATCAAAATATGGTGAGCCGAATCTGAGTAACATGGTGAATTCGGTTAGATCCCCATAGGCCGCAGTAGTAATAAGTGGACTGTTCGGGATATAGAAAAATTTTCACGAATGGAATCAAAATTTCTAGGCGAATATAGTGAGTTCCCAATGGGACATGCTTGTATGAGTGTGCTTTTCAATATAGAGCAACATTTTAAGGAACGGAATGTAAGTACCATGGTGAATTCAGTAGGTTCCCAATAGGATTCCCATGTAATAAGCTTGTTATTCAAGATAGAGCAACGTTTTAACGAACTGAAACAGTGTATCTTTGTGAATTCACTTAGTTCCCAGTAGCAGGTTCTTGTAATATGTGTACTTTTTAAGATTTATCAAAATTTGGTGAGCCGAATCTGAGTAACATGGTGAATTCGGTTAGTTCCCAATAGGCCGCAGTAGTAATAAGTGGACTGTCGGGATATAGAAAAATTTTCACGAATGGAATCAAAATTTCTAGGCGAATTCAGTGAGTTCCCAATGTGACATGCTTGTATTAGTGTGCTTTTCGATATATAGCAACATTTTAAGGGACGGAATCTAAGTATCATGGTGAATTCAGTAGGTTCCCAATAGGATTCGCATGTAATAAACTTGTTATTCAAGATAGAGCAACGTTTTTACGAACTGAAACAGTGTATCTTTGTGAATTCAGTTAGTTCCCAGTAGCAGGACCTTGTAATATGTGTACTTTAAAGATTTATCAAAATATGGTGGGCCGAATCTGAGTAACATGGTGAATTCGGTTAGTTCCCAATAGGCCGTAGTAGTAATAAGTGGACTGTACGGGATATAGAAAAATTTTCACGAATGGAATCAAAATTTCTAGGCGAATTAAGTGAGTTCCCACAGGGACATGCTTGTATGAATGTGCTTTTCAATAAGGAGCAACATTTTAAGGAACGGTAACTAAGTATCTTGGTGAATTCAGTACGTTCCCAATAGGATTCAATGTAATAAGCTTGTTATTCAAGATAGAGCAACGTTTTAACGAACTGAAACAGTGCATCTTTGTGAATTCAGTTAGTTCCCAGTAGCAGGTTCTTGTAATATGTGTACTTTTTAAGATTTATCAAAATTTCCTGAGTTGAATCTAAGTGACATGGTGATTTCGGTTAGTTCCCAATAGGCCGCAGTAGTAATAAGTGGACTGTCGGGATATAGAAAAATTTTCACGAAAGGAATCAAAATTTCTAGGCGAATTCAGTGAGTTCCCAATGGGACATGCTTGTATTAGTGTGCTTTTAGATATATAGCAACATTTTAAGGGACGGAATCTAAGTATCATGGTGAATTCAGTAGGTTCCCAATAGGATTCACATGTAATAAGCTTGTTATTCAAGATAGTGCAACGTTTTTACGAACTGAAACAGTGTATCTTTGTGAATTCAGTTAGTTTCAAGTAGCAGGCCCTTGTAATATGTGTACTTTTAAAGATTTATCAAAATATGGTGAGCCGAATCTGAGTAACATGGTGAATTCGGTTAGATCCCCATAGGCCGCAGTAGTAATAAGTGGACTGTTCGGGATATAGAAAAATTTTCACGAATGGAATCAAAATTTCTAGGCGAATATAGTGAGTTCCCAATGGGACATGCTTGTATGAGTGTGCTTTTCAATATAGAGCAACATTTTAAGGAACGGAATGTAAGTACCATGGTGAATTCAGTAGGTTCCCAATAGGATTCCCATGTAATAAGCTTGTTATTCAAGATAGAGCAACGTTTTAACGAACTGAAACAGTGTATCTTTGTGAATTCACTTAGTTCCCAGTAGCAGGTTCTTGTAATATGTGTACTTTTTAAGATTTATCAAAATTTGGTGAGCCGAATCTGAGTAACATGGTGAATTCGGTTAGTTCCCAATAGGCCGCAGTAGTAATAAGTGGACTGTCGGGATATAGAAAAATTTTCACGAATGGAATCAAAATTCCTAGGCGAATTCAGTGAGTTCCCAATGGGACATGCTTGTATTAGTGTGCTTTTCGATATATACCATCATTTTAAGGGACGGAATCTAAGTATCATGGTGAATTCAGTAGGTTCCCAATAGGATTCCCATGTAATAAGCTTGTTATTAATATAGAGCAAAGTTTTAACGAACTGAAACAGTGTATCTTTGTGAATTCAGTTAGGTCCCAGTAGCAGGTTCTTGTAATATGTGTACTTTTTAAGATTTATCAAAATTTCCTGAGTCGAATCTGAGTGACATGGTGATTTCGGTTAGTTCCCGATAGGCCGCAGTAGTAATAAGTGGACTGTCGGGATATAGAAAAATTTTCACGAAAGGAATCAAAATTTCTAGGCGAATTCAGTGAGTTCCCAATGGGACATGCTTGTATTAGTGTGCTTTTAAATATATAGCAACATTTTAAAGGACGGAATCTAAGTATCATGGTGAATTCAGTAGGTTCCCAATAGGATTCACATGTAATAAGCTTGTTATTCAAGATAGAGCAACGTTTTTACGAACTGAAACAGTGTATCTTTGTGAATTCAGTTAGTTCCCAGTAGCAGGCCCTTGTAATATGTGTACTTTTAAAGAATTATCAAAATATGGTGAGCCGAATCTGAGTAACATGGTGAATACCGTTAGATCCCCATAGGCCGCAGTAGTAATAAGTGGACTGTTCGGGATATAGAAAAATTTTCACGAATGGAATCAAAATTTCTAGGCGAATATAGTGAGTTCCCAATGGGGCATGCTTGTATGAGTGTGCTTTTCAATATAGAGCAACATTTTAAGGAACGGAATCTAAGTACCATGGTGAATTCAGTAGGTTCCCAATAGGAATCCCATGTAATAAGCTTGTTATTCAAGATAGAGCAACGTTTTAACGAACTGAAACAGTGTATCTTGTGAATTCACTTAGTTCCCAGTAGCAGGTTCTTGTAATATGTGTACTTTTTAAGATTTATCAAAATTTGGTGAGCCGAATCTGAGTGACATGGTGATTTCGGTTAGTTCCCAATAGGCCGCAGTAGTAATAAGTGGACTGTCGGGATATAGAAAAATTTTCACGAATGGAATCAAAATTTCTAGGCGAATTCAGTGAGTTCCCAATGTGACATGCTTGTATTAGTGTGCTTTTCGATATATAGCAACATTTTAAGGGACGGAATCTAAGTATCATGGTGAATTCAGTAGGTTCCCAATAGGATTCGCATGTAATAAACTTGTTATTCAAGATAGAGCAACGTTTTTACGAACTGAAACAGTGTATCTTTGTGAATTCAGTTAGTTCCCAGTAGCAGGACCTTGTAATATGTGTACTTTAAAGATTTATCAAAATATGGTGGGCCGAATCTGAGTAACATGGTGAATTCGGTTAGTTCCCAATAGGCCGTAGTAGTAATAAGTGGACTGTACGGGATATAGAAAAATTTTCACGAATGGAATCAAAATTTCTAGGCGAATTCAGTGAGTTCCCACAGGGACATGCTTGTATGAATGTGCTTTTCAATAAGGAGCAACATTTTAAGGAACGGTAACTAAGTATCTTGGTGAATTCAGTACGTTCCCAATAGGATTCAATGTAATAAGCTTGTTATTCAAGATAGAGCAACTTTCTAACGAACTGAAACACTGTTTCTTTGTGAATTCAGTTAGTTCCCAGTAGCAGGCTCTTGTAATTTCTGTACTTTTAAAGATTTATCAAAATATGGTGAGCCGAATTAGAGTAACATGGTGAATTCGGTTAGTTCCCAATAGGCCGCAGTATTAATAAGTGGACTGTTCGGGATATAGAAAAATTTTAACGAATGGAATCAAAATTCCTAGGCGAATTCAGTGAGTTCCCAATGGGACATGCTTGTATTAGTGTGCTTTTCGATATATACCATCATTTTAAGGGACGGAATCTAAGTATCATGGTGAATTCAGTAGGTTCCCAATAGGATTCCCATGTAATAAGCTTGTTATTCAAGATAGAGCAACGTTTTATCGAACTGAAACAGTGTATATTTGTGAATTCAGTTAGGTCCCAGTAGCAGGTTCTTGTAATATGTGTACTTTTTAAGATTTATCAAAATTTCCTGAGTCGAATCTGAGTGACATGGTGATTTCGGTTAGTTCCCAATAGGCCGCAGTAGTAATAAGTGGACTGTCGGGATATAGAAAAATTTTCACGAAAGGAATCAAAATTTCTAGGCGAATTCAGTGAGTTCCCAATGGGACATGCTTGTATTAGTGTGCTTTTCGATATATAGCAACATTTTAAGGAACGGAATCTAAGTATCATGGTGAATTCAGTAGGTTCCCAATAGGATTCCCATGTAATAAACTTGTTATTCAAGATAGAGCAACGTTTTTACGAACTGAAACAGTGTATCTTTGTGAATTCAGTTAGTTCCCAGTAGCAGGACCTTGTAATATGTGTACTTTAAAGATTTATCAAAATATGGTGGGCCGAATCTGAGTAACATGGTGAATTCGGTTAGTTCCCAATAGGCCGTAGTAGTAATAAGTGGACTGTACGGGATATAGAAAAATTTTCACGAATGGAATCAAAATTTCTAGGCGAATTAAGTGAGTTCCCACAGGGACATGCTTGTATGAATGTGCTTTTCAATATAGAGCAACATTTTAGGGAACGGAATCTAAGTACCATGGTGAATTCAGTAGGTTCCCAATATGATTCCCATGTAATAAGCTTGTTATTCAAGATAGAGCAACGTTTTAACGAACTGAAACTGTGTAACTTTGTGAATTCAGTTAGTTCCCAGTAGCAGGTTCTTGTAATATGTGTACTTTTTAAGATTTATCAAAATTTCCTGAGTCGAATCTGAGTGACATGGTGATTTCGGTTAGATCCCAATAGGTCGCAGTAGTAATAAGTGGACTGTTCGGGATATAGAAAAATTTTCACGAATGGAATCAAAATTTCTAGGCGAATATAGTGAGTTTCCAATGGAACATGCTTGTATGAGTGTGCTATTCAATATAGAGCAACATTTTAAGGAACGGAATCTAAGTATCATGGTGAATTCAGTAGGTTCCCAATAGGATTCCCATGTAATAAGCTTGTTATTCAAGATAGAGCCACGTTTTAACGAACTGAAACAGTGTATCTTTGTGAATTCAGTTAGTTCCCAGTAGCAGGTTCTTGTAACATGTTTACTTTTTAAGATTTATCAAAATTTCCTGAATCGAATCTGAGTGACATGCTGATTTTGGTTAGTTACCAATAGGCCGCAGTAGTAATCAGTGGACTGTCGGGATATAGAAAAATTTTCACGAATGGAATCAAAATTTCTAGGCGAATTCAGTGAGTTCCCAATGGGACATGCTTGTATTAGTGTGCTTTTCGATATATAGCAACATTTTAAGGGTCGGAATCTAAGTATCATGGTGTATTCAGTAGGTTCCCAATAGGATTCGCATGTAATAAACTTGTTATTCAAGATAGAGCAACGTTTTTACGAATTGAAACAGTGTATCTTTGTGAATTCAGTTAGTTCCCAGTAGCAGGACCTTGTAATATGTGTACTTTAAAGATTTATCAAAATATGGTGAGCCAAATCTGAGTAACATGGTGAATTCGGTAGTTCCCAATAGGCCGTAGTAGTAATAAGTGGACTGTTCGGGATATAAAAAAATGTTCACGAATTTAATCAAAATTTCTAGGCGAATTAAGTGAGTTCCCACAGGGACATGCTTGTATGAGTGTGCTTTTCAATAAAGAGCAACATTTTAAGGAACGGTAACTAAGTATCTTGGTGAATTCAGTACGTTCCCAATAGGATTCAATGTAATAAGCTTGTTATTCAAGATAGAGCACCTTTCTAACGAACTGAAACACTGTTTCTTTGTGAATTCAGTTAGTTCTCAGTAGCAGGCTCTTGTAATTTCTGTACTTTTAAAGATTTATCAAAATATGGTGAGCCGAATTAGAGTAACATGGTGAATTCGGTTAGTTCCCAATAGGCCGCAGTAGTAATAAGTGGACTGTACGGGATATAGAAAAATTTTAACGAATGGAATCAAAATTCCTAGGCGAATTCAGTGAGTTCCCAATGGGACATGCTTGTATTAGTGTGCTTTTCGATATATACCATCATTTTAAGGAACGGAATCTAAGTATCATGGTGAATTCAGTAGGTTCCCAATAGGATTCCCATGTAATAAGCTTGTTATTCAAGATAGAGCAACGTTTTATCGAACTGAAACAGTGTATCTTTGTGAATTCAGTTAGGTCCCAGTAGCAGGTTCTTGTAATATGTGTACTTTTTAAGATTTATCAAAATTTGGTGAGCCGAATCTGAGTAACATGGTGAATTCGGTTAGTTCCCAATAGGCCGCAGTAGTAATAAGTGGACTGTCGGGATATAGAAAAATTTTCACGAAAGGAATCAAAATTTCTAGGCGAATTCAGTGAGTTCCCAATGGGACATGCTTGTATTAGTGTGCTTTTCGATATATAGCAACATTTTAAGGGACGGAATCTAAGTATCATGGTAAATTCAGTAGGTTCCCAATAGGATTCGCATGTTATAAACTTGTTATTCAAGATATAGCAACGTTTTTACGAATTGAAACAGTGTATCTTTGTGAATTCAGTTAGTTCCCAGTAGCAGGACCTTGTAATATGTGTACTTTAAAGATTTATCAAAATATGGTGGGCCGAATCTGAGTAACATGGTGAATTCGGTTAGTTCCCAATAGGCCGTAGTAGTAATAGGTGGACTGTACGGGATATAGAAAAATTTTCACGAATGGAATCAAAATTTCTAGGCGAATTAAGTGAGTTCCCACAGGGACATGCTTGTATGAATGTGCTTTTCAATAAGGAGCAACATTTTAAGGAACGGTAACTAAGTATCTTGGTGAATTCAGTACGTTCCCAATAGGATTCAATGTAATAAGCTTGTTATTCAAGATAGAGCAACTTTCTAACGAACTGAAACACTGTTTCTTTGTGAATTCAGTTACTTCCCAGTAGCTGGCTCTTGTAATTTCTGTACTTTTAAAGATTTATCAAAATATGGTGAGCCGAATTAGAGTAACATGGTGAATTCGGTTAGTTCCCAATAGGCCGCAGTAGTAATACGTGGACTGTTCGGGATATAGAAAAATTTTAACGAATGGAATCAAAATTCCTAGGCGAATTCAGTGAGTTCCCAATGGGACATGCTTGTATTAGTGTGCTTTTCGATATATACCATCATTTTAAGGGATGGAATCTAAGTATCTTGGTGAATTCAGTAGGTTCCCAATAGGATTCCCATGTAATAAGCTTGTTATTCAAGATAGAGCAACGTTTTATCGAACTGAAACAGTGTATATTTGTGAATTCAGTTAGTTCCCAGTAGCAGGACCTTGTAATATGTGTACTTTTAAAGATTTATCAAAATATGGTGAGCCGAATCTGAGTAACATGGTGAATTCGGTTAGATCCCCATAGGCCGCAGTAGTAATAAGTGGACTGTTCGGGATATAGAAAAATTTTCACGAATGGAATCAAAATTTCTAGGCGAATATAGTGAGTTCCCAATGGGACATGCTTGTATGAGTGTGCTTTTCAATATAGAGCAACATTTTAAGGAACGGAATCTAAGTACCATGGTGAATTCAGTAGGTTCCCAATAGGATTCCCATGTAATAAGCTTGTTATTCAAGATAGAGCAACGTTTTAACGAAGTGAAACAGTGTATCTTTGTGAATTCACTTAGTTCCCAGTAGCAGGTTCTTGTAATATGTGTACTTTTTAAGATTTATCAAAATTTGGTGAGCCGAATCTGAGTAACATGGTGAATTCGGTTAGTTCCCAATAGGCCGCAGTAGTAATAAGTGGACTGTCGGGATATAGAAAAATTTTCACGAATGGAATCAAAATTTCTAGGCGAATTCAGTGAGTTCCCAATGTGACATGCTTGTATTAGTGTGCTTTTCGATATATAGCAACATTTTAAGGGACGGAATCTAAGTATCATGGTGAATTCAGTAGGTTCCCAATAGGATTCGCATGTAATAAACTTGTTATTCAAGATAGAGCAACGTTTTTACGAACTGAAACAGTGTATCTTTGTGAATTCAGTTAGTTCCCAGTAGCAGGACCTTGTAATATGTGTACTTTAAAGATTTATCAAAATATGGTGGGCCGAATCTGAGTAACATGGTGAATTCGGTTAGTTCCCAATAGGCCGTAGTAGTAATAAGTGGACTGTACGGGATATAGAAAAATTTTCACGAATGGAATCAAAATTTCTAGGCGAATTAAGTGAGTTCCCACAGGGACATGCTTGTATGAATGTGCTTTTCAATAAGGAGCAACATTTTAAGGAACGGTAACTAAGTATCTTGGTGAATTCAGTACGTTCCCAATAGGATTCAATGTAATAAGCTTGTTATTCAAGATAGAGCAACGTTTTAACGAACTGAAACAGTGCATCTTTGTGAATTCAGTTAGTTCCCAGTAGCAGGTTCTTGTAATATGTGTACTTTTTAAGATTTATCAAAATTTCCTGAGTTGAATCTAAGTGACATGGTGATTTCGGTTAGTTCCCAATAGGCCGCAGTAGTAATAAGTGGACTGTCGGGATATAGAAAAATTTTCACGAAAGGAATCAAAATTTCTAGGCGAATTC
The DNA here is from genome assembly GCF_021556685.1 of Rattus norvegicus. Classification (NCBI taxonomy): domain Eukaryota; kingdom Metazoa; phylum Chordata; class Mammalia; order Rodentia; family Muridae; genus Rattus; species Rattus norvegicus. The sequence continues at coordinate 1,433,045 of NC_141538.1, read as the reverse complement.
AGTGAGTACCCAATGGGACATGCTTGTATTAGTGTGCTTTTAGATATATAGCAACATTTTAAGGGACGGAATCTAAGTATCATGGTGAATTCAGTAGGTTCCCAATAGGATTCACATGTAATAAGCTTGTTATTCAAGATAGTGCAACGTTTTTACGAACTGAAACAGTGTATCTTTGTGAATTCAGTTAGTTTCAAGTAGCAGGCCCTTGTAATATGTGTACTTTTAAAGATTTATCAAAATATGGTGAGCCGAATCTGAGTAACATGGTGAATTCGGTTAGATCCCCATAGGCCGCAGTAGTAATAAGTGGACTGTTCGGGATATAGAAAAATTTTCACGAATGGAATCAAAATTTCTAGGCGAATATAGTGAGTTCCCAATGGGACATGCTTGTATGAGTGTGCTTTTCAATATAGAGCAACATTTTAAGGAACGGAATGTAAGTACCATGGTGAATTCAGTAGGTTCCCAATAGGATTCCCATGTAATAAGCTTGTTATTCAAGATAGAGCAACGTTTTAACGAACTGAAACAGTGTATCTTTGTGAATTCACTTAGTTCCCAGTAGCAGGTTCTTGTAATATGTGTACTTTTTAAGATTTATCAAAATTTGGTGAGCCGAATCTGAGTAACATGGTGAATTCGGTTAGTTCCCAATAGGCCGCAGTAGTAATAAGTGGACTGTCGGGATATAGAAAAATTTTCACGAATGGAATCAAAATTCCTAGGCGAATTCAGTGAGTTCCCAATGGGACATGCTTGTATTAGTGTGCTTTTCGATATATACCATCATTTTAAGGGACGGAATCTAAGTATCATGGTGAATTCAGTAGGTTCCCAATAGGATTCCCATGTAATAAGCTTGTTATTAATATAGAGCAAAGTTTTAACGAACTGAAACAGTGTATCTTTGTGAATTCAGTTAGGTCCCAGTAGCAGGTTCTTGTAATATGTGTACTTTTTAAGATTTATCAAAATTTCCTGAGTCGAATCTGAGTGACATGGTGATTTCGGTTAGTTCCCGATAGGCCGCAGTAGTAATAAGTGGACTGTCGGGATATAGAAAAATTTTCACGAAAGGAATCAAAATTTCTAGGCGAATTCAGTGAGTTCCCAATGGGACATGCTTGTATTAGTGTGCTTTTAAATATATAGCAACATTTTAAAGGACGGAATCTAAGTATCATGGTGAATTCAGTAGGTTCCCAATAGGATTCACATGTAATAAGCTTGTTATTCAAGATAGAGCAACGTTTTTACGAACTGAAACAGTGTATCTTTGTGAATTCAGTTAGTTCCCAGTAGCAGGCCCTTGTAATATGTGTACTTTTAAAGAATTATCAAAATATGGTGATCCGAATCTGAGTAACATGGTGAATACCGTTAGATCCCCATAGGCCGCAGTAGTAATAAGTGGACTGTTCGGGATATAGAAAAATTTTCACGAATGGAATCAAAATTTCTAGGCGAATATAGTGAGTTCCCAATGGGGCATGCTTGTATGAGTGTGCTTTTCAATATAGAGCAACATTTTAAGGAACGGAATCTAAGTACCATGGTGAATTCAGTAGGTTCCCAATAGGAATCCCATGTAATAAGCTTGTTATTCAAGATAGAGCAACGTTTTAACGAACTGAAACAGTGTATCTTGTGAATTCACTTAGTTCCCAGTAGCAGGTTCTTGTAATATGTGTACTTTTTAAGATTTATCAAAATTTGGTGAGCCGAATCTGAGTGACATGGTGATTTCGGTTAGTTCCCAATAGGCCGCAGTAGTAATAAGTGGACTGTCGGGATATAGAAAAATTTTCACGAATGGAATCAAAATTTCTAGGCGAATTCAGTGAGTTCCCAATGTGACATGCTTGTATTAGTGTGCTTTTCGATATATAGCAACATTTTAAGGGACGGAATCTAAGTATCATGGTGAATTCAGTAGGTTCCCAATAGGATTCGCATGTAATAAACTTGTTATTCAAGATAGAGCAACGTTTTTACGAACTGAAACAGTGTATCTTTGTGAATTCAGTTAGTTCCCAGTAGCAGGACCTTGTAATATGTGTACTTTAAAGATTTATCAAAATATGGTGGGCCGAATCTGAGTAACATGGTGAATTCGGTTAGTTCCCAATAGGCCGTAGTAGTAATAAGTGGACTGTACGGGATATAGAAAAATTTTCACGAATGGAATCAAAATTTCTAGGCGAATTCAGTGAGTTCCCACAGGGACATGCTTGTATGAATGTGCTTTTCAATAAGGAGCAACATTTTAAGGAACGGTAACTAAGTATCTTGGTGAATTCAGTACGTTCCCAATAGGATTCAATGTAATAAGCTTGTTATTCAAGATAGAGCAACTTTCTAACGAACTGAAACACTGTTTCTTTGTGAATTCAGTTAGTTCCCAGTAGCAGGCTCTTGTAATTTCTGTACTTTTAAAGATTTATCAAAATATGGTGAGCCGAATTAGAGTAACATGGTGAATTCGGTTAGTTCCCAATAGGCCGCAGTATTAATAAGTGGACTGTTCGGGATATAGAAAAATTTTAACGAATGGAATCAAAATTCCTAGGCGAATTCAGTGAGTTCCCAATGGGACATGCTTGTATTAGTGTGCTTTTCGATATATACCATCATTTTAAGGGACGGAATCTAAGTATCATGGTGAATTCAGTAGGTTCCCAATAGGATTCCCATGTAATAAGCTTGTTATTCAAGATAGAGCAACGTTTTATCGAACTGAAACAGTGTATATTTGTGAATTCAGTTAGGTCCCAGTAGCAGGTTCTTGTAATATGTGTACTTTTTAAGATTTATCAAAATTTCCTGAGTCGAATCTGAGTGACATGGTGATTTCGGTTAGTTCCCAATAGGCCGCAGTAGTAATAAGTGGACTGTCGGGATATAGAAAAATTTTCACGAAAGGAATCAAAATTTCTAGGCGAATATAGTGAGTTTCCAAAGGGACATGCTTGTATTAGTGTGCTTTTCGATATATAGCAACATTTTAAGGAACGGAATCTAAGTATCATGGTGAATTCAGTAGGTTCCCAATAGGATTCCCATGTAATAAACTTGTTATTCAAGATAGAGCAACGTTTTTACGAACTGAAACAGTGTATCTTTGTGAATTCAGTTAGTTCCCAGTAGCAGGACCTTGTAATATGTGTACTTTAAAGATTTATCAAAATATGGTGGGCCGAATCTGAGTAACATGGTGAATTCGGTTAGTTCCCAATAGGCCGTAGTAGTAATAAGTGGACTGTACGGGATATAGAAAAATTTTCACGAATGGAATCAAAATTTCTAGGCGAATTAAGTGAGTTCCCACAGGGACATGCTTGTATGAATGTGCTTTTCAATATAGAGCAACATTTTAGGGAACGGAATCTAAGTACCATGGTGAATTCAGTAGGTTCCCAATAGGATTCCCATGTAATAAGCTTGTTATTCAAGATAGAGCAACGTTTTAACGAACTGAAACTGTGTAACTTTGTGAATTCAGTTAGTTCCCAGTAGCAGGTTCTTGTAATATGTGTACTTTTTAAGATTTATCAAAATTTCCTGAGTCGAATCTGAGTGACATGGTGATTTCGGTTAGATCCCAATAGGTCGCAGTAGTAATAAGTGGACTGTTCGGGATATAGAAAAATTTTCACGAATGGAATCAAAATTTCTAGGCGAATATAGTGAGTTTCCAATGGAACATGCTTGTATGAGTGTGCTATTCAATATAGAGCAACATTTTAAGGAACGGAATCTAAGTATCATGGTGAATTCAGTAGGTTCCCAATAGGATTCCCATGTAATAAGCTTGTTATTCAAGATAGAGCCACGTTTTAACGAACTGAAACAGTGTATCTTTGTGAATTCAGTTACTTCCCAGTAGCAGGTTCTTGTAACATGTTTACTTTTTAAGATTTATCAAAATTTCCTGAATCGAATCTGAGTGACATGCTGATTTTGGTTAGTTACCAATAGGCCGCAGTAGTAATAAGTGGACTGTCGGGATATAGAAAAATTTTCACGAATGGAATCAAAATTTCTAGGCGAATTCAGTGAGTTCCCAATGGGACATGCTTGTATTAGTGTGCTTTTCGATATATAGCAACATTTTAAGGGTCGGAATCTAAGTATCATGGTGTATTCAGTAGGTTCCCAATAGGATTCGCATGTAATAAACTTGTTATTCAAGATAGAGCAACGTTTTTACGAATTGAAACAGTGTATCTTTGTGAATTCAGTTAGTTCCCAGTAGCAGGACCTTGTAATATGTGTACTTTAAAGATTTATCAAAATATGGTGAGCCAAATCTGAGTAACATGGTGAATTCGGTAGTTCCCAATAGGCCGTAGTAGTAATAAGTGGACTGTTCGGGATATAGAAAAATGTTCACGAATTTAATCAAAATTTCTAGGCGAATTAAGTGAGTTCCCACAGGGACATGCTTGTATGAGTGTGCTTTTCAATAAAGAGCAACATTTTAAGGAACGGTAACTAAGTATCTTGGTGAATTCAGTACGTTCCCAATAGGATTCAATGTAATAAGCTTGTTATTCAAGATAGAGCACCTTTCTAACGAACTGAAACACTGTTTCTTTGTGAATTCAGTTAGTTCTCAGTAGCAGGCTCTTGTAATTTCTGTACTTTTAAAGATTTATCAAAATATGGTGAGCCGAATTAGAGTAACATGGTGAATTCGGTTAGTTCCCAATAGGCCGCAGTAGTAATAAGTGGACTGTACGGGATATAGAAAAATTTTAACGAATGGAATCAAAATTCCTAGGCGAATTCAGTGAGTTCCCAATGGGACATGCTTGTATTAGTGTGCTTTTCGATATATACCATCATTTTAAGGGACGGAATCTAAGTATCATGGTGAATTCAGTAGGTTCCCAATAGGATTCCCATGTAATAAGCTTGTTATTCAAGATAGAGCAACGTTTTATCGAACTGAAACAGTGTATCTTTGTGAATTCAGTTAGGTCCCAGTAGCAGGTTCTTGTAATATGTGTACTTTTTAAGATTTATCAAAATTTGGTGAGCCGAATCTGAGTAACATGGTGAATTCGGTTAGTTCCCAATAGGCCGCAGTAGTAATAAGTGGACTGTCGGGATATAGAAAAATTTTCACGAAAGGAATCAAAATTTCTAGGCGAATTCAGTGAGTTCCCAATGGGACATGCTTGTATTAGTGTGCTTTTCGATATATAGCAACATTTTAAGGGACGGAATCTAAGTATCATGGTAAATTCAGTAGGTTCCCAATAGGATTCGCATGTTATAAACTTGTTATTCAAGATATAGCAACGTTTTTACGAATTGAAACAGTGTATCTTTGTGAATTCAGTTAGTTCCCAGTAGCAGGACCTTGTAATATGTGTACTTTAAAGATTTATCAAAATATGGTGGGCCGAATCTGAGTAACATGGTGAATTCGGTTAGGTCCCAATAGGCCGTAGTAGTAATAAGTGGACTGTACGGGAATAGAAAAATTTTCACGAATGGAATTAAAATTTCTAGGCGAATTTAGTGAGTTCCCACAGGGACATGCTTGTATGAATGTGCTTTTCAATAAAGAGCAACATTTTAAGGAACGGTAACTAAGTATCTTGGTGAATTCAGTACGTTTCCAATAGGATTCAATGTAATAAGCTTGTTATTCAAGATAGAGCAACTTTCTAACGAACTGAAACACAGTTTCTTTGTGAATTCAGTTAGTTCCCAGTAGCAGGCTCTTGTAATTTCTGTACTTTTAAAGATTTATCAAAATATTGTGAGCCGAATTAGAGTAACATGGTGAATTCGGTTAGTTCCCAATAGGCCGCAGTAGTAATAAGTGGACTGTTCGGGATATAGAAAAATTTTAACGAATGGAATCAAAATTCCTAGGCGAATTCAGTGAGTTCCCAATGGGTCATGCTTGTATTAGTGTGCTTTTCGATATATACCATCATTTTAAGGGACGGAATAAGTATCATGGTGAATTCAGTAGGTTCCCAATAGGATTCCCATGTAATAAGCTTGTTATTAATATAGAGCAAAGTTTTAACGAACTGAAACAGTGTATCTTTGTGAATTCAGTTAGTTCCCAGTAGCAGGTTCTTGTAATATGTGTACTTTTTAAGATTTATCAAAATTTCCTGAGTCGAATCTGAGTGACATGGTGATTTCGGTTAGTTCCCAGTAGGCCGCAGTAGTAATAAGTGGACTGTCGGGATATAGAAAAATTTTCACGAAAGGAATCAAAATTTCTAGGCGAATTCAGTGAGTTCCCAATGGGACATGCTTGTATTAGTGTGCTTTTAAATATATAGCAACATTTTAAGGGACGGAATCTAAGTATCATGGTGAATTCAGTAGGTTCCCAATAGGATTCACATGTAATAAGCTTGTTATTCAAGATAGAGCAACGTTTTTACGAACTGAAACAGTGTATCTTTGTGAATTCAGTTAGTTCCCAGTAGCAGGCCCTTGTAATATGTGTACTTTTAAAGATTTATCAAAATATGGTGAGCCGAATCTGAGTGACATGGTGAATACCGTTAGATCCCCATAGGCCGCAGTAGTAATAAGTGGACTGTCGGGATATAGAAAAATTTTCACGAATGGAATCAAAATTTCTAGGCGAATTCAGTGAGTTCCCAATGTGACATGCTTGTATTAGTGTGCTTTTCGATATATAGCAACATTTTAAGGGACGGAATCTAAGTATCATGGTGAATTCAGTAGGTTCCCAATAGGATTCGCATGTAATAAACTTGTTATTCAAGATAGAGCAACGTTTTTACGAACTGAAACAGTGTATCTTTGTGAATTCAGTTAGTTCCCAGTAGCAGGACCTTGTAATATGTGTACTTTAAAGATTTATCAAAATATGGTGGGCCGAATCTGAGTAACATGGTGAATTCGGTTAGTTCCCAATAGGCCGTAGTAGTAATAAGTGGACTGTACGGGATATAGAAAAATTTTCACGAATGGAATCAAAATTTCTAGGCGAATTAAGTGAGTTCCCACAGGGACATGCTTGTATGAATGTGCTTTTCAATAAGGAGCAACATTTTAAGGAACGGTAACTAAGTATCTTGGTGAATTCAGTACGTTCCCAATAGGATTCAATGTAATAAGCTTGTTATTCAAGATAGAGCAACTTTCTAACGAACTGAAACACTGTTTCTTTGTGAATTCAGTTAGTTCCCAGTAGCAGGCTCTTGTAATTTCTGTACTTTTAAAGATTTATCAAAATATGGTGAGCCGAATTAGAGTAACATGGTGAATTCGGTTAGTTCCCAATAGGCCGCAGTAGTAATAAGTGGACTGTTCGGGATATAGAAAAATTTTAACGAATGGAATCAAAATTCCTAGGCGAATTCAGTGAGTTCCCAATGGGACATGCTTGTATTAGTGTGCTTTTCGATATATACCATCATTTTAAGGGACGGAATCTAAGTATCATGGTGAATTCAGTAGGTTCCCAATAGGATTCCCATGTAATAAGCTTGTTATTCAAGATAGAGCAACGTTTTATCGAACTGAAACAGTGTATATTTGCGAATTCAGTTAGGTCCCAGTAGCAGGTTCTTGTAATATGTGTACTTTTTAAGATTTATCAAAATTTCCTGAGTCGAATCTGAGTGACATGGTGATTTCGGTTAGTTCCCAATAGGCCGCAGTAGTAATAAGTGGACTGTCGGGATATAGAAAAATTTTCACGAAAGGAATCAAAATTTCTAGGCGAATTCAGTGAGTTCCCAATGGGACATGCTTGTATTAGTGTGCTTTTAGATATATACCATCATTTTAAGGGACGGAATCTAAGTATCATGGTGAATTCAGTAGGTTCCCAATAGGATTCACATGTAATAAGCTTGTTATTCAAGATAGTGCAACGTTTTTACGAACTGAAACAGTGTATCTTTGTGAATTCAGTTAGTTCCAAGTAGCAGGCCCTTGTAATATGTGTACTTTTAAAGATTTATCAAAATATGGTGAGCCGAATCTGAGTAACATGGTGAATTCGGTTAGATCCCCATAGGCCGCAGTAGTAATAAGTGGACTGTTCGGGATATAGAAAAATTTTCACGAATGGAATCAAAATTTCTAGGCGAATATAGTGAGTTCCCAATGGGACATGCTTGTATGAGTGTGCTTTTCAATATAGAGCAACATTTTAAGGAACGGAATCTAAGTACCATGGTGAATTCAGTAGGTTCCCAATAGGAATCCCATGTAATAAGCTTGTTATTCAAGATAGAGCAACGTTTTAACGAACTGAAACAGTGTATCTTTGTGAATTCACTTAGTTCCCAGTAGCAGGTTCTTGTAATATGTGTACTTTTTAAGATTTATCAAAATTTGGTGAGCCGAATCTGAGTAACATGGTGAATTCGGTTAGTTCCCAATAGGCCGCAGTAGTAATAAGTGGATTGTCGGGATATAGAAAAATTTTCACGAATGGAATCAAAATTTCTAGGCGAATTCAGTGAGTTCCCAATGTGACATGCTTGTATTAGTGTGCTTTTCGATATATAGCAACATTTTAAGGAACGGAATCTAAGTATCATGGTGAATTCAGTAGGTTCCCAATAGGATTCGCATGTAATAAACTTGTTATTCAAGATAGAGGAACGTTTTTACGAACTGAAACAGTGTATCTTTGTGAATTCAGTTAGTTCCCAGTAGCAGGACCTTGTAATATGTGTACTTTAAAGATTTATCAAAATATGGTGGGCCGAATCTGAGTAACATGGTGAATTCGGTTAGTTCCCAATAGGCCGTAGTAGTAATAAGTGGACTGTACGGGATATAGAAAAATTTTCACGAATGGAATCAAAATTTCTAGGCGAATTAAGTGAGTTCCCACAGGGACATGCTTGTATGAATGTGCTTTTCAATATAGAGTAACATTTTAGGGAACGGAATCTAAGTACCATGGTGAATTCAGTAGGTTCCCAATAGGATTCCCATGTAATAAGCTTGTTATTCAAGATAGAGCAACGTTTTAACGAACTGAAACTGTGTATCTTTGTGAATTCAGTTAGTTCCCAGTAGCAGGTTCTTGTAATATGTGTACTTTTTAAGATTTATCAAAATTTCCTGAGTCGAATCTGAGTGACATGGTGATTTCGGTTAGATCCCAATAGGTCGCAGTAGTAATAAGTGGACTGTTCGGGATATAGAAAAATTTTCACGAATGGAATCAAAATTTCTAGGCGAATATAGTGAGTTTCCAATGGAACATGCTTGTATGAGTGTGCTATTCAATATAGAGCAACATTTTAAGGAACGGAATCTAAGTATCATGGTGAATTCAGTAGGTTCCCAATAGGATTCCCATGTAATAAGCTTGTTATTCAAGATAGAGCAACGTTTTAACGAACTGAAACAGTGTATCTTTGTGAATTCAGTTAGTTCCCAGTAGCAGGTTCTTGTAACATGTTTACTTTTTAAGATTTATCAAAATTTCCTGAATCGAATCTGAGTGACATGCTGATTTTGGTTAGTTCCCAATAGGCCGCAGTAGTAATAAGTGGACTGTCGGGATATAGAAAAATTTTCACGAATGGAATCAAAATTTCTAGGCGAATTCAGTGAGTTCCCAATGGGACATGCTTGTATTAGTGTGCTTTTCGATATATAGCAACATTTTAAGGGTCGGAATCTAAGTATCATGGTGTATTCAGTAGGTTCCCAATAGGATTCGCATGTAATAAACTTGTTATTCAAGATAGAGCAACGTTTTTACGAATTGAAACAGTGTATCTTTGTGAATTCAGTTAGTTCCCAGTAGCAGGACCTTGTAATATGTGTACTTTAAAGATTTATCAAAATATGGTGAGCCGAATCTGAGTAACATGGTGAATTCGGTAGTTCCCAATAGGCCGTAGTAGTAATAAGTGGACTGTTCGGGATATAGAAAAATGTTCACGAATGGAATCAAAATTTCTAGGCGAATTAAGTGAGTTCCCACAGGGACATGCTTGTATGAGTGTGCTTTTCAATAAAGAGCAACATTTTAAGGAACGGTAACTAAGTATCTTGGTGAATTCAGTACGTTCCCAATAGGATTCAATGTAATAAGCTTGTTATTCAAGATAGAGCACCTTTCTAACGAACTGAAACACTGTTTCTTTGTGAATTCAGTTAGTTCTCAGTAGCAGGCTCTTGTAATTTCTGTACTTTTAAAGATTTATCAAAATATGGTGAGCCGAATTAGAGTAACATGGTGAATTCGGTTAGTTCCCAATAGGCCGCAGTAGTAATAAGTGGACTGTTCGGGATATAGAAAAATTTTAACGAATGGAATCAAAATTCCTAGGCGAATTCAGTGAGTTCCCAATGGGACATGCTTGTATTAGTGTGCTTTTCGATATATACCATCATTTTAAGGGACGGAATCTAAGTATCATGGTGAATTCAGTAGGTTCCCAATAGGATTCCCATGTAATAAGCTTGTTATTCAAGATAGAGCAACGTTTTATCGAACTGAAACAGTGTATCTTTGTGAATTCAGTTAGTTCCCAGTAGCAGGACCTTGTAATATGTGTACTTTAAAGATTTATCAAAATATGGTGGGCCGAATCTGAGTAACATGGTGAATTCGGTTAGTTCCCAATAGGCCGTAGTAGTAATAAGTGGACTGTACGGGATATAGAAAAATTTTCACGAATGGAATCAAAATTTCTAGGCGAATTAAGTGAGTTCCCACAGGGACATGCTTGTATGAATGTGCTTTTCAATATAGAGTAACATTTTAGGGAACGGAATCTAAGTACCATGGTGAATTCAGTAGGTTCCCAATAGGATTCCCATGTAATAAGCTTGTTATTCAAGATAGAGCAACGTTTTAACGAACTGAAACTGTGTATCTTTGTGAATTCAGTTAGTTCCCAGTAGCAGGTTCTTGTAATATGTGTACTTTTTAAGATTTATCAAAATTTCCTGAGTCGAATCTGAGTGACATGGTGATTTCGGTTAGATCCCAATAGGTCGCAGTAGTAATAAGTGGACTGTTCGGGATATAGAAAAATTTTCACGAATGGAATCAAAATTTCTAGGCGAATATAGTGAGTTTCCAATGGAACATGCTTGTATGAGTGTGCTATTCAATATAGAGCAACATTTTAAGGAACGGAATCTAAGTATCATGGTGAATTCAGTAGGTTCCCAATAGGATTCCCATGTAATAAGCTTGTTATTCAAGATAGAGCAACGTTTTAACGAACTGAAACAGTGTATCTTTGTGAATTCAGTTAGTTCCCAGTAGCAGGTTCTTGTAACATGTTTACTTTTTAAGATTTATCAAAATTTCCTGAATCGAATCTGAGTGACATGCTGATTTTGGTTAGTTCCCAATAGGCCGCAGTAGTAATAAGTGGACTGTCGGGATATAGAAAAATTTTCACGAATGGAATCAAAATTTCTAGGCGAATTCAGTGAGTTCCCAATGGGACATGCTTGTATTAGTGTGCTTTTCGATATATAGCAACATTTTAAGGGTCGGAATCTAAGTATCATGGTGTATTCAGTAGGTTCCCAATAGGATTCGCATGTAATAAACTTGTTATTCAAGATAGAGCAACGTTTTTACGAATTGAAACAGTGTATCTTTGTGAATTCAGTTAGTTCCCAGTAGCAGGACCTTGTAATATGTGTACTTTAAAGATTTATCAAAATATGGTGAGCCGAATCTGAGTAACATGGTGAATTCGGTAGTTCCCAATAGGCCGTAGTAGTAATAAGTGGACTGTTCGGGATATAGAAAAATGTTCACGAATGGAATCAAAATTTCTAGGCGAATTAAGTGAGTTCCCACAGGGACATGCTTGTATGAGTGTGCTTTTCAATAAAGAGCAACATTTTAAGGAACGGTAACTAAGTATCTTGGTGAATTCAGTACGTTCCCAATAGGATTCAATGTAATAAGCTTGTTATTCAAGATAGAGCACCTTTCTAACGAACTGAAACACTGTTTCTTTGTGAATTCAGTTAGTTCTCAGTAGCAGGCTCTTGTAATTTCTGTACTTTTAAAGATTTATCAAAATATGGTGAGCCGAATTAGAGTAACATGGTGAATTCGGTTAGTTCCCAATAGGCCGCAGTAGTAATAAGTGGACTGTTCGGGATATAGAAAAATTTTAACGAATGGAATCAAAATTCCTAGGCGAATTCAGTGAGTTCCCAATGGGACATGCTTGTATTAGTGTGCTTTTCGATATATACCATCATTTTAAGGGACGGAATCTAAGTATCATGGTGAATTCAGTAGGTTCCCAATAGGATTCCCATGTAATAAGCTTGTTATTCAAGATAGAGCAACGTTTTATCGAACTGAAACAGTGTATCTTTGTGAATTCAGTTAGTTCCCAGTAGCAGGACCTTGTAATATGTGTACTTTAAAGATTTATCAAAATATGGTGGGCCGAATCTGAGTAACATGGTGAATTCGGTTAGTTCCCAATAGGCCGTAGTAGTAATAAGTGGACTGTACGGGATATAGAAAAATTTTCACGAATGGAATCAAAATTTCTAGGCGAATTAAGTGAGTTCCCACAGGGACATGCTTGTATGAATGTGCTTTTCAATATAGAGCAACATTTTAGGGAACGGAATCTAAGTACCATGGTGAATTCAGTAGGTTCCCAATAGGATTCCCATGTAATAAGCTTGTTATTCAAGATAGAGCAACGTTTTAACGAACTGAAACTGTGTATCTTTGTGAATTCACTTAGTTCCCAGTAGCAGGTTCTTGTAATATGTGTACTTTTTAAGATTTATCAAAATTTCCTGAGTCGAATCTGAGTGACATGGTGATTTCGGTTAGATCCCAATAGGTCGCAGTAGTAATAAGTGGACTGTTCGGGATATAGAAAAATTTTCACGAATGGAATAAAAATTTCTAGGCGAATATAGTGAGTTTCCAATGGAACATGCTTGTATGAGTGTGCTATTCAATATAGAGCAACATTTTAAGGAACGGAATCTAAGTATCATGGTGAATTCAGTAGGTTCCCAATAGGATTCCCATGTAATAAGCTTGTTATTCAAGATAGAGCAACGTTTTAACGAACTGAAACAGTGTATCTTTGTGAATTCAGTTAGTTCCCAGTAGCAGGTTCTTGTAACATGTTTACTTTTTAAGATTTATCAAAATTTCCTGAATCGAATCTGAGTGACATGCTGATTTTGGTTAGTTCCCAATAGGCCGCAGTAGTAATAAGTGACTGTCGGGATATAGAAAAATTTTCACGAATGGAATCAAAATTTCTAGGCGAATTCAGTGAGTTCCCAATGGGACATGCTTGTATTAGTGTGCTTTTCGATATATACCATCATTTTAAGGGACGGAATCTAAGTATCATGGTGAATTCAGTAGGTTCCCAATAGGATTCCCATGTAATAAGCTTGTTATTCAAATTAGAGCAACGTTTTATCGAACTGAAACAGTGTATCTTTGTGAATTCAGTTAGTTCCCAGTAGCAGGCCCTTGTAATATGTGTACTTTTAAAGATTTATCAAAATATGGTGAGACGAATCTGAGTAACATGGTGAATTCGGTTAGATCCCAATAGGCCGCAGTAGTAATAAGTGGACTGTTCGGGATATAGAAAAATTTTCACGAATGGAATCAAAATTTCTAGGCGAATATAGTGAGTTCCCAATGAGACATGCTTGTATGAATGTGCTTTTCAATATAGAGCAACATTTTAGGGAACGGAATCTAAGTACCATGGTGAATTCAGTAGGTTCCCAATAGGATTCCCATGTAATAAGCTTGTTATTCAAGATAGAGCAACGTCTTAACGAACTGAAACAGTGTATCTTTGTGAATTCACTTAGTTCCCAGTAGCAGGTTCTTGTAACATGTGTACTTTTTAAGATTTATCAAAATTTCCTGAATCGAATCTGAGTGACATGCTGATTTTGGTTAGTTCCCAATAGGCCACAGTAGTAATAAGTGGACTGTCGGGATATAGAAAAATTTTCACGAATGGAATCAAAATTTCTAGGTGAATTCAGAGAGTCCCCAATGGGACATGCTTGTATTAGTGTGCTTTTCGATATATAGCAACATTTTAAGGGACGGAATCTAAGTATCATGGTGTATTCAGTAGGTTCCCAATAGGATTCGCATGTAATAAACTTGTTATTCAAGATAGAGCAACGTTTTTACGAATTGAAACAGTGTATCTTTGTGAATTCAGTTAGTTCCCAGTAGCAGGACCTTGTAATATGTGTACTTTAAAGATTTATCAAAATATGGTGAGCCGAATCTGAGTAACATGGTGAATTCGGTAGTTCCCAATAGGCCGTAGTAGTAATAAGTGGACTGTTCGGGATATAGAAAAATGTTCACGAATTTAATCAAAATTTCTAGGCGAATTAAGTGAGTTCCCACAGGGACATGCTTGTATGAGTGTGCTTTTCAATAAAGAGCAACATTTTAAGGAACGGTAAGTAAGTATCTTGGTGAATTCAGTACGTTCCCAATAGGATTCAATGTAATAAGCTTGTTATTCAAGATAGAGCACCTTTCTAACGAACTGAAACACTGTTTCTTTGTGAATTCAGTTAGTTCTCAGTAGCAGGCTCTTGTAATTTCTGTACTTTTAAAGATTTATCAAAATATGGTGAGCCGAATTAGAGTAACATGGTGAATTCGGTTAGTTCCCAATAGGCCGCAGTAGTAATAAGTGGACTGTTCGGGATATAGAAAAATTTTAACGAATGGAATCAAAATTCCTAGGCGAATTCAGTGAGTTCCCAATGGGACATGCTTGTATTAGTGTGCATTTCGATATATACCATCATTTTAAGGGACGGAATCTAAGTATCATGGTGAATTCAGTAGGTTCCCAATAGGATTCCCATGTAATAAGCTTGTTATTCAAGATAGAGCAACGTTTTAACGAACTGAAACAGTATATCTTTGTGAATTCACTTAGTTCCCAGTAGCAGGTTCTTATAATATGTGTACTTTTAAAGATTTATCAAAATATGGTGAGCCGAATCTGAGTAACATGGTGAATTCGGTTAGATCCCCATAGGCCGCAATAGTAATAAGTGGACTCTTCGGGATATGAAAAAATTTTCACGAATGGAATCAAAATTTCTGGGCGAATTCAGTGAGTTCCCAATGGGACATGATTGTATGAGTGTGCTTTTCAATATAGAGCAACATTTTAAGGAATGGAATCTAATTACGATGGTGAATTCAGTAGGTTCCCAATAGGATTCGCATGTAATAAGCTTGTTATTCAAGATAGAGCAACGTTTTAACGAACTGAAACACTGTTTCTTTGTGAATTCAGCTAGTTCCCAGGAGCAGGCCCTAGTAATATGTGTACTTTTAAAGATTTATCAAAATTTGGTGAGCGGAATCTGAGTAACATGGTGAATTCGGTTAGTTCCCAATAGGCCGCCGTAGTAATAAGTGAACTGTCGGAATATAGAAAAATTTCACGAATGGAATCAAAATTTCTAGGCGAATTAAGTGAGTTCCCAATGGGACATGCTTCTATGAGTGTGCTTTTCAATAAAGAGCAACATTTTAAGGAAGGGAAAATAAGTATCATGGTGAATTCAGTACGTTCCCAATAGGAATCGATGTAATAAGCTTGTTTTTCAAGATAGAGCAACGTTCTAACGAATTGAAACACTGTTTCTTTGTGAATTCAGTTAGTTCCCAGTAGCAGGCTCTTGTAATTTCTGTACTTTTAAAGATTTATCAAAATATGGTGAGCCGAATCTGAGTAACATGGTGAATTCGGTTAGATCCCAATAGGCCGCAGTAGTAATAAGTGGACTGTTCGGGATATAGAAAAATTTTAACGAATGGAATCAAAATTCCTAGGCGAATTCAGTGAGTTCCCAATGGGACATGCTTGTATTAGTGTGCTTTTCGATATATACCATCATTTTAAGGGACGGAATCTAAGTATCATGGTGAATTCAGTGGGTTCCCAATAGGATTCCCATGTAATAAGCTTGTTATTAATATAGAGCAAAGTTTTAACGAACTGAAACAGTGTATCTTTGTGAATTCAGTTAGGTCCCAGTAGCAGGTTCTTGTAATATGTGTACTTTTTAAGATTTATCAAAATTTCCTGAGTCGAATCTGAGTGACATGGTGATTTCGGTTAGTTCCCAATAGGCCGCAGTAGTAATAAGTGGACTGTCGGGATATAGAAAAATTTTCACGAAAGGAATCAAAATTTCTAGGCGAATTCAGTGAGTTCCCAATGGGACATGCTTGTATTAGTGTGCTTTTAGATATATAGCAACATTTTAAGGGACGGAATCTAAGTATCATGGTGAATTCAGTAGGTTCCCAATAGGATTCACATGTAATAAGCTTGTTATTCAAGATAGTGCAACGTTTTTACGAACTGAAACAGTGTATCATGTGAATTCAGTTAGTTCCAAGTAGCAGGCCCTTGTAATATGTGTACTTTTAAAGATTTATCAAAATATGGTGAGCCGAATCTGAGTAACATGGTGAATTCGGTTAGATCCCCATAGGCCGCAGTAGTAATAAGTGGACTGTTCGGGATATAGAAAAATTTTAACGAATGGAATCAAAATTCCTAGGCGAATTCAGTGAGTTCCCAATGGGACATGCTTGTATTAGTGTGCTTTTCGATATATAGCAACATTTTAAGGAACGGAATCTAAGTATCATGGTGAATTCAGTAGGTTCCCAATAGGATTCGCATGTAATAAACTTGTTATTCAAGATAGAGCAACGTTTTTACGAACTGAAACAGTGTATCTTTGTGAATTCAGTTAGTTCCCAGTAGCAGGACCTTGTAATATGTGTACTTTAAAGATTTATCAAAATATGGTGGGCCGAATCTGAGTAACATGGTGAATTCGGTTAGTTCCCAATAGGCCGTAGTAGTAATAAGTGGACTGTACGGGATATAGAAAAATTTTCACGAATGGAATCAAAATTTCTAGGCGAATTAAGTGAGTTCCCACAGGGACATGCTTGTATGAATGTGCTTTTCAATATAGAGCAACATTTTAGGGAACGGAATCTAAGTACCATGGTGAATTCAGTAGGTTCCCAATAGGATTCCCATGTAATAAGCTTGTTATTCAAGATAGAGCAACGTTTTAACGAACTGAAACTGTGTATCTTTGTGAATTCACTTAGTTCCCAGTAGCAGTTTCTTGTAATATGTGTACTTTTTAAGATTTATCAAAATTTCCTGAGTCGAATCTGAGTGACATGGTGATTTCGGTTAGATCCCAATAGGTCGCAGTAGTAATAAGTGGACTGTTCGGGATATAGAAAAATTTTCACGAATGGAATCAAAATTTCTAGGCGAATATAGTGAGTTTCCAATGGAACATGCTTGTATGAGTGTGCTATTCAATATAGAGCAACATTTTAAGGAACGGAATCTAAGTATCATGGTGAATTCAGTAGGTTCCCAATAGGATTCCCATGTAATAAGCTTGTTATTCAAGATAGAGCAACGTTTTAACGAACTGAAACAGTGTATCTTTGTGAATTCAGTTAGTTCCCAGTAGCAGGTTCTTGTAACATGTTTACTTTTTAAGATTTATCAAAATTTCCTGAATCGAATCTGAGTGACATGCTGATTTTGGTTAGTTCCCAATAGGCCGCAGTAGTAATAAGTGGACTGTCGGGATATAGAAAAATTTTCACGAATGGAATCAAAATTTCTAGGCGAATTCAGTGAGTTCCCAATGGGACATGCTTGTATTAGTGTGCTTTTCGATATATAGCAACATTTTAAGGGTCGGAATCTAAGCATCATGGTGAATTCAGTACGTTCCCAATAGGAATCGATGTAATAAGCTTGTTTTTCAAGATAGAGCAACGTTCTAACGAATTGAAACACTGTTTCTTTGTGAATTCAGTTAGTTCCCAGTAGCAGGCTCTTGTAATTTCTGTACTTTTAAAGATTTATCAAAATATGGTGAGCCGAATCTCAGTAACATGGTGAATTCGGTTAGATCCCAATAGGCCGCAGTAGTAATAAGTGGACTGTTCGGGATATAGAAAAATTTTAACGAATGGAATCAAAATTCCTAGGCGAATTCAGTGAGTTCCCAATGGGACATGCTTGTATTAGTGTGCTTTTCGATATATACCATCATTTTAAGGGACGGAATCTAAGTATCATGGTGAATTCAGTAGGTTCCCAATAGGATTCCCATGTAATGAGCTTGTTATTAATATAGAGCAAAGTTTTAACGAACTGAAACAGTGTATCTTTGTGAATTCAGTTAGGTCCCAGTAGCAGGTTCTTGTAATATGTGTACTTTTTAAGATTTATCAAAATTTCCTGAGTCGAATCTGAGTGACATGGTGATTTCGGTTAGTTCCCAATAGGCCGCAGTAGTAATAAGTGGACTGTCGGGATATAGAAAAATTTTCACGAAAGGAATCAAAATTTCTAGGCGAATTCAGTGAGTTCCCAATGGGACATGCTTGTATTAGTGTGCTTTTAGATATATAGCAACATTTTAAGGGACGGAATCTAAGTATCATGGTGAATTCAGTAGGTTCCCAATAGGATTCACATGTAATAAGCTTGTTATTCAAGATAGTGCAACGTTTTTACGAACTGAAACAGTGTATCTTTGTGAATTCAGTTAGTTCCAAGTAGCAGGCCCTTGTAATATGTGTACTTTTAAAGATTTATCAAAATATGGTGAGCCGAATCTGAGTAACATGGTGAATTCGGTTAGATCCCCATAGGCCGCAGTAGTAATAAGTGGACTGTTCGGGATATAGAAAAATTTTCACGAATGGAATCAAAATTTCTAGGCGAATATAGTGAGTTCCCAATGGGACATGCTTGTATGAGTGTGCTTTTCAATATAGAGCAACATTTTAAGGAACGGAATCTAAGTACCATGGTGAATTCAGTAGGTTCCCAATAGGAATCCCATGTAATAAGCTTGTTATTCAAGATAGAGCAACGTTTTAACGAACTGAAACAGTGTATCTTTGTGAATTCACTTAGTTCCCAGTAGCAGGTTCTTGTAATATGTGTACTTTTTAAGATTTATCAAAATTTGGTGAGCCGAATCTGAGTAACATGGTGAATTCGGTTAGTTCCCAATAGGCCGCAGTAGTAATAAGTGGATTGTCGGGATATAGAAAAATTTTCACGAATGGAATCAAAATTTCTAGGCGAATTCAGTGAGTTCCCAATGTGACATGCTTGTATTACTGTGCTTTTCGATATATAGCAACATTTTAAGGAACGGAATCTAAGTATCATGGTGAATTCAGTAGGTTCCCAATAGGATTCGCATGTAATAAACTTGTTATTCAAGATAGAGCAACGTTTTTACGAACTGAAACAGTGTATCTTTGTGAATTCAGTTAGTTCCCAGTAGCAGGACCTTGTAATATGTGTACTTTAAAGATTTATCAAAATATGGTGGGCCGAATCTGAGTAACATGGTGAATTCGGTTAGATCCCCATAGGCCGCAGTAGTAATAAGTGGACTGTTCGGGATATAGAAAAATTTTCACGAATGGAATCAAAATTTCTAGGCGAATATTGTGAGTTCCCAATGGGACATGCTTGTATGAGTGTGCTTTTCAATATAGAGCAACATTTTAAGGAACGGAATCTAAGTACCATGGTGAATTCAGTAGGTTCCCAATAGGAATCCCATGTAATAAGCTTGTTATTCAAGATAGAGCAACGTTTTAACGAACTGAAACAGTGTATCTTTGTGAATTCACTTAGTTCCCAGTAGCAGGTTCTTGTAATATGTGTACTTTTTAAGATTTATCAAAATTTGGTGAGCCGAATCTGAGTAACATGGTGAATTCGGTTAGTTCCCAATAGGCCGCAGTAGTAATAAGTGGATTGTCGGGATATAGAAAAATTTTCACGAATGGAATCAAAATTTCTAGGCGAATTCAGTGAGTTCCCAATGTGACATGCTTGTATTACTGTGCTTTTCGATATATACCAACATTTTAAGGAACGGAATCTAAGTATCATGGTGAATTCAGTAGGTTCCCAATAGGATTCGCATGTAATAAACTTGTTATTCAAGATAGAGCAACGTTTTTACGAACTGAAACAGTGTATCTTTGTGAATTCAGTTAGTTCCCAGTAGCAGGACCTTGTAATATGTGTACTTTAAAGATTTATCAAAATATGGTGGGCCGAATCTGAGTAACATGGTGAATTCGGTTAGATCCCCATAGGCCGCAGTAGTAATAAGTGGACTGTTCGGGATATAGAAAAATTTTCATGAATGGAATCAAAATTTCTAGGCGAATATAGTGAGTTCCCAATGGGACATGCTTGTATGAGTGTGCTTTTCAATATAGAGCAACATTTTAAGGAACGGAATCTAAGTACCATGGTGAATTCAGTAGGTTCCCAATAGGAATCCCATGTAATAAGCTTGTTATTCAAGATAGAGCAACGTTTTAACGAACTGAAACAGTGTATCTTTGTGAATTCACTTAGTTCCCAGTAGCAGGTTCTTGTAATATGTGTACTTTTTAAGATTTATCAAAATTTGGTGAGCCGAATCTGAGTAACATGGTGAATTCGGTTAGTTCCCAATAGGCCGCAGTAGTAATAAGTGGATTGTCGGGATATAGAAAAATTTTCACGAATGGAATCAAAATTTCTAGGCGAATTCAGTGAGTTCCCAATGTGACATGCTTGTATTAGTGTGCTTTTCGATATATAGCAACATTTTAAGGAACGGAATCTAAGTATCATGGTGAATTCAGTAGGTTCCCAATAGGATTCGCATGTAATAAACTTGTTATTCAAGATAGAGCAACGTTTTTACGAACTGAAACAGTGTATCTTTGTGAATTCAGTTAGTTCCCAGTAGCAGGACCTTGTAATATGTGTACTTTAAAGATTTATCAAAATATGGTGGGCCGAATCTGAGTAACATGGTGAATTCGGTTAGTTCCCAATAGGCCGTAGTAGTAATAAGTGGACTGTACGGGATATAGAAAAATTTTCACGAATGGAATCAAAATTTCTAGGCGAATTAAGTGAGTTCCCACAGGGACATGCTTGTATGAATGTGCTTTTCAATATAGAGCAACATTTTAGGGAACGGAATCTAAGTACCATGGTGAATTCAGTAGGTTCCCAATAGGATTCCCATGTAATAAGCTTGTTATTCAAGATAGAGCAACGTTTTAACGAACTGAAACTGTGTATCTTTGTGAATTCACTTAGTTCCCAGTAGCAGTTTCTTGTAATATGTGTACTTTTTAAGATTTATCAAAATTTCCTGAGTCGAATCTGAGTGACATGGTGATTTCGGTTAGATCCCAATAGGTCGCAGTAGTAATAAGTGGACTGTTCGGGATATAGAAAAATTTTCACGAATGGAATCAAAATTTCTAGGCGAATATAGTGAGTTTCCAATGGAACATGCTTGTATGAGTGTGCTATTCAATATAGAGCAACATTTTAAGGAACGGAATCTAAGTATCATGGTGAATTCAGTAGGTTCCCAATAGGATTCCCATGTAATAAGCTTGTTATTCAAGATAGAGCAACGTTTTAACGAACTGAAACAGTGTATCTTTGTGAATTCAGTTAGTTCCCAGTAGCAGGTTCTTGTAACATGTTTACTTTTTAAGATTTATCAAAATTTCCTGAATCGAATCTGAGTGACATGCTGATTTTGGTTAGTTCCCAATAGGCCGCAGTAGTAATAAGTGGACTGTCGGGATATAGAAAAATTTTCACGAATGGAATCAAAATTTCTAGGCGAATTCAGTGAGTTCCCAATGGGACATGCTTGTATTAGTGTGCTTTTCGATATATAGCAACATTTTAAGGGTCGGAATCTAAGTATCATGGTGAATTCAGTACGTTCCCAATAGGAATCGATGTAATAAGCTTGTTTTTCAAGATAGAGCAACGTTCTAACGAATTGAAACACTGTTTCTTTGTGAATTCAGTTAGTTCCCAGTAGCAGGCTCTTGTAATTTCTGTACTTTTAAAGATTTATCAAAATATGGTGAGCCGAATCTCAGTAACATGGTGAATTCGGTTAGATCCCAATAGGCCGCAGTAGTAATAAGTGGACTGTTCGGGATATAGAAAAATTTTAACGAATGGAATCAAAATTCCTAGGCGAATTCAGTGAGTTCCCAATGGGACATGCTTGTATTAGTGTGCTTTTCGATATATACCATCATTTTAAGGGACGGAATCTAAGTATCATGGTGAATTCAGTAGGTTCCCAATAGGATTCCCATGTAATAAGCTTGTTATTCAAGATAGAGCAACGTTTTAACGAACTGAAACAGTGTATCTTTGTGAATTCAGTTAGGTCCCAGTAGCAGGTTCTTGTAATATGTGTACTTTTTAAGATTTATCAAAATTTCCTGAGTCGAATCTGAGTGACATGGTGATTTCGGTTAGTTCCCAATAGGCCGCAGTAGTAATAAGTGGACTGTCGGGATATAGAAAAATTTTCACGAAAGGAATCAAAATTTCTAGGCGAATTCAGTGAGTTCCCAATGGGACATGCTTGTATTAGTGTGCTTTTAGATATATAGCAACATTTTAAGGGACGGAATCTAAGTATCATGGTGAATTCAGTAGGTTCCCAATAGGATTCACATGTAATAAGCTTGTTATTCAAGATAGTGCAACGTTTTTACGAACTGAAACAGTGTATCTTTGTGAATTCAGTTAGTTCCAAGTAGCAGGCCCTTGTAATATGTGTACTTTTAAAGATTTATCAAAATATGGTGAGCCGAATCTGAGTAACATGGTGAATTCGGTTAGATCCCCATAGGCCGCAGTAGTAATAAGTGGACTGTTCGGGATATAGAAAAATTTTCACGAATGGAATCAAAATTTCTAGGCGAATATAGTGAGTTCCCAATGGGACATGCTTGTATGAGTGTGCTTTTCAATATAGAGCAACATTTTAAGGAACGGAATCTAAGTACCATGGTGAATTCAGTAGGTTCCCAATAGGAATCCCATGTAATAAGCTTGTTATTCAAGATAGAGCAACGTTTTAACGAACTGAAACAGTGTATCTTTGTGAATTCACTTAGTTCCCAGTAGCAGGTTCTTGTAATATGTGTACTTTTTAAGATTTATCAAAATTTGGTGAGCCGAATTAGAGTAACATGGTGAATTCGGTTAGTTCCCAATAGGCCGCAGTAGTAATAAGTGGACTGTTCGGGATATAGAAAAATTTTAACGAATGGAATCAAAATTCCTAGGCGAATTCAGTGAGTTCCCAATGGGACATGCTTGTATTAGTGTGCATTTCGATATATACCATCATTTTAAGGGACGGAATCTAAGTATCATGGTGAATTCAGTAGGTTCCCAATAGGATTCCCATAATAAGCTTGTTATTCAAGATAGCGCAACGTTTTAACGAACTGAAACAGTGTATCTTTGTGAATTCAGTTAGTTCCCAGTAGCAGGTTCTTATAATATGTGTACTTTTAAAGATTTATCAAAATTTGGTGAGCCGAATCTGAGTAACATGGTGAATTCGGTTAGATCCCCACAGGCCGCAATAGTAATAAGTGGACTCTTCGGGATATGAAAAAATTTTCACGAATGGAATCAAAATTTCTGGGCGAATTCAGTGAGTTCCCAATGGGACATGATTGTATGAGTGTGCTTTTCAATATAGAGCAACATTTTAAGGAATGGAATCTAATTACCATGGTGAATTCAGTAGGTTCCCAATAGGATTCGCATGTAATAAGCTTGTTATTCAAGATAGAGCAACGTTTTAACGAACTGAAACACTGTTTCTTTGTGAATTCAGCTAGTTCCCAGGAGCAGGCCCTAGTAATATGTGTACTTTTAAAGATTTATCAAAATTTGGTGAGCCGAATCTGAGTAACATGGTGAATTCGGTTAGTTCCCAATAGGCCGCCGTAGTAATAAGTGAACTGTCGGGATATAGAAAAATTTCACGAATGGAATCAAAATTTCTATGCGAATTAAGTGAGTTCCCAATGGGACATGCTTCTATGAGTGTGCTTTTCAATAAAGAGCAACATTTTAAGGAAGGGAAAATAAGTATCATGGTGAATTCAGTACGTTCCCAATAGGAATCGATGTAATAAGCTTGTTATTCAAGATAGAGCAACGTTCTAACGAATTGAAACACTGTTTCTTTGTGAATTCAGTTAGTTCCCAGTAGCAGGCTCTTGTAATTTCTGTACTTTTAAAGATTTATCAAAATATGGTGATCCGAATCTGAGTAACATGGTGAATTCGGTTAGATCCCAATAGGCCGCAGTAGTAATAAGTGGAATGTTCGGGATATAGAAAAATCTTCACGAATGGAATCAAAATTTCTAGGCGAATATAGTGAGTTCCCAATGGGACATGCTTGTATGAGTGTGCTTTTAAATATAGAGCAACATTTTAAGGAACGGAATCTAAGTACCATGGTGAATTCAGTAGGTTCCCAATAGGATTCCCATGTAATAAGCTTGTTATTCAAGATAGAGCAACGTTTTAACGAACTGAAACAGTGTATCTTTGTGAATTCACTTAGTTCCCAGTAGCAGGTTCTTGTAATATGTGTACTTTTTAAGATTTATCAAAATTTGGTGAGCCGAATCTGAGTAACATGGTGAATTCGGTTAGTTCCCAATAGGCCGCAGTAGTAATAAGTGGATTGTCGGGATATAGAAAAATTTTCACGAATGGATTCAAAATTTCTAGGCGAATTCAGTGAGTTCCCAATGTGACATGCTTGTATTAGTGTGCTTTTCGATATATAGCAACATTTTAAGGAACGGAATCTAAGTATCATGGTGAATTCAGTAGGTTCCCAATAGGATTCGCATGTAATAAACTTGTTATTCAAGATAGAGCAACGTTTTTACGAACTGAAACACTGTATCTTTGTGAATTCAGTTAGTTCCCAGTAGCAGGACCTTGTAATATGTGTACTTTAAAGATTTATCAAAATATGGTGGGCCGAATCTGAGTAACATGGTGAATTCGGTTAGTTCCCAATAGGCCGTAGTAGTAATAAGTGGACTGTACGGGATATAGAAAAATTTTCACGAATGGAATCAAAATTTCTAGGCGAATTAAGTGAGTTCCCACAGGGACATGCTTGTATGAATGTGCTTTTCAATATAGAGCAACATTTTAGGGAACGGAATCTAAGTACCATGGTGAATTCAGTAGGTTCCCAATAGGATTCCCATGTAATAAGCTTGTTATTCAAGATAGAGCAACGTTTTAACGAACTGAAACTGTGTATCTTTGTGAATTCAGTTAGTTCCCAGTAGCAGGTTCTTGTAATATGTGTACTTTTTAAGATTTATCAAAATTTCCTGAGTCGAATCTGAGTGACATGGTGATTTCGGTTAGATCCCAATAGGTCGCAGTAGTAATAAGTGGACTGTTCGGGATATAGAAAAATTTTCACGAATGGAATCAAAATTTCTAGGCGAATATAGTGAGTTTCCAATGGAACATGCTTGTATGAGTGTGCTTTTAAATATAGAGCAACATTTTAAGGAACGGAATCTAAGTACCATGGTGAATTCAGTAGGTTCCCAATAGGATTCCCATGTAATAAGCTTGTTATTCAAGATAGAGCAACGTTTTAACGAACTGAAACAGTGTATCTTTGTGAATTCACTTAGTTCCCAGTAGCAGGTTCTTGTAATATGTGTACTTTTTAAGATTTATCAAAATTTGGTGAGCCGAATCTGAGTAACATGGTGAATTCGGTTAGTTCCCAATAGGCCGCAGTAGTAATAAGTGGATTGTCGGGATATAGAAAAATTTTCACGAATGGAATCAAAATTTCTAGGCGAATTCAGTGAGTTCCCAATGTGACATGCTTGTATTAGTGTGCTTTTCGATATATAGCAACATTTTAAGGAACGGAATCTAAGTATCATGGTGAATTCAGTAGGTTCCCAATAGGATTCGCATGTAATAAACTTGTTATTCAAGATAGAGCAACGTTTTTACGAACTGAAACAGTGTATCTTTGTGAATTCAGTTAGTTCCCAGTAGCAGGACCTTGTAATATGTGTACTTTAAAGATTTATCAAAATATGGTGGGCCGAATCTGAGTAACATGGTGAATTCGGTTAGTTCCCAATAGGCCGTAGTAGTAATAAGTGGACTGTACGGGATATAGAAAAATTTTCACGAATGGAATCAAAATTTCTAGGCGAATTAAGTGAGTTCCCACAGGGACATGCTTGTATGAATGTGCTTTTCAATATAGAGCAACATTTTAGGGAACGGAATCTAAGTACCATGGTGAATTCAGTAGGTTCCCAATAGGATTCCCATGTAATAAGCTTGTTATTCAAGATAGAGCAACGTTTTAACGAACTGAAACTGTGTATCTTTGTGAATTCACTTAGTTCCCAGTAGCAGTTTCTTGTAATATGTGTACTTTTTAAGATTTATCAAAATTTCCTGAGTCGAATCTGAGTGACATGGTGATTTCGGTTAGATCCCAATAGGTCGCAGTAGTAATAAGTGGACTGTTCGGGATATAGAAAAATTTTCACGAATGGAATCAAAATTTCTAGGCGAATATAGTGAGTTTCCAATGGAACATGCTTGTATGAGTGTGCTATTCAATATAGAGCAACATTTTAAGGAACGGAATCTAAGTATCATGGTGAATTCAGTAGGTTCCCAATAGGATTCCCATGTAATAAGCTTGTTATTCAAGATAGAGCAACGTTTTAACGAACTGAAACAGTGTATCTTTGTGAATTCAGTTAGTTCCCAGTAGCAGGTTCTTGTAACATGTTTACTTTTTAAGATTTATCAAAATTTCCTGAATCGAATCTGAGTGACATGCTGATTTTGGTTAGTTCCCAATAGGCCGCAGTAGTAATAAGTGGACTGTCGGGATATAGAAAAATTTTCACGAATGGAATCAAAATTTCTAGGCGAATTCAGTGAGTTCCCAATGGGACATGCTTGTATTAGTGTGCTTTTCGATATATAGCAACATTTTAAGGGTCGGAATCTAAGTATCATGGTGAATTCAGTACGTTCCCAATAGGAATCGATGTAATAAGCTTGTTTTTCAAGATAGAGCAACGTTCTAACGAATTGAAACACTGTTTCTTTGTGAATTCAGTTAGTTCCCAGTAGCAGGCTCTTGTAATTTCTGTACTTTTAAAGATTTATCAAAATATGGTGAGCCGAATCTGAGTAACATGGTGAATTCGGTTAGATCCCAATAGGCCGCAGTAGTAATAAGTGGACTGTTCGGGATATAGAAAAATTTTAACGAATGGAATCAAAATTCCTAGGCGAATTCAGTGAGTTCCCAATGGGACATGCTTGTATTAGTGTGCTTTTCGATATATACCATCATTTTAAGGGACGGAATCTAAGTATCATGGTGAATTCAGTAGGTTCCCAATAGGATTCCCATGTAATGAGCTTGTTATTAATATAGAGCCAAGTTTTAACGAACTGAAACAGTGTATCTTTGTGAATTCAGTTAGGTCCCAGTAGCAGGTTCTTGTAATATGTGTACTTTTTAAGATTTATCAAAATTTCCTGAGTCGAATCTGAGTGACATGGTGATTTCGGTTAGTTCCCAATAGGCCGCAGTAGTAATAAGTGGACTGTCGGGATATAGAAAAATTTTCACGAAAGGAATCAAAATTTCTAGGCGAATTCAGTGAGTTCCCCATGGGACATGCTTGTATTAGTGTGCTTTTAGATATATAGCAACATTTTAAGGGACGGAATCTAAGTATCATGGTGAATTCAGTAGGTTCCCAATAGGATTCACATGTAATAAGCTTGTTATTCAAGATAGTGCAACGTTTTTACGAACTGAAACAGTGTATCTTTGTGAATTCAGTTAGTTCCAAGTAGCAGGCCCTTGTAATATGTGTACTTTTAAAGATTTATCAAAATATGGTGAGCCGAATCTGAGTAACATGGTGAATTCGGTTAGATCCCCATAGGCCGCAGTAGTAATAAGTGGACTGTTCGGGATATAGAAAAATTTTCACGAATGGAATCAAAATTTCTAGGCGAATATAGTGAGTTCCCAATGGGACATGCTTGTATGAGTGTGCTTTTCAATATAGAGCAACATTTTAAGGAACGGAATCTAAGTACCATGGTGAATTCAGTAGGTTCCCAATAGGAATCCCATGTAATAAGCTTGTTATTCAAGATAGAGCAACGTTTTAACGAACTGAAACAGTGTATCTTTGTGAATTCACTTAGTTCCCAGTAGCAGGTTCTTGTAATATGTGTACTTTTTAAGATTTATCAAAATTTGGTGAGCCGAATCTGAGTAACATGGTGAATTCGGTTAGTTCCCAATAGGCCGCAGTAGTAATAAGTGGATTGTCGGGATATAGAAAAATTTTCACGAATGGAATCAAAATTTCTAGGCGAATTCAGTGAGTTCCCAATGTGACATGCTTGTATTAGTGTGCTTTTCGATATATAGCAACATTTTAAGGAACGGAATCTAAGTATCATGGTGAATTCAGTAGGTTCCCAATAGGATTCGCATGTAATAAACTTGTTATTCAAGATAGAGCAACGTTTTTACGAACTGAAACAGTGTATCTTTGTGAATTCAGTTAGTTCCCAGTAGCAGGACCTTGTAATATGTGTACTTTAAAGATTTATCAAAATATGGTGGGCCGAATCTGAGTAACATGGTGAATTCGGTTAGTTCCCAATAGGCCGTAGTAGTAATAAGTGGACTGTACGGGATATAGAAAAATTTTCACGAATGGAATCAAAATTTCTAGGCGAATTAAGTGAGTTCCCACAGGGACATGCTTGTATGAATGTGCTTTTCAATATAGAGCAACATTTTAGGGAACGGAATCTAAGTACCATGGTGAATTCAGTAGGTTCCCAATAGGATTCCCATGTAATAAGCTTGTTATTCAAGATAGAGCAACGTTTTAACGAACTGAAACTGTGTATCTTTGTGAATTCAGTTAGTTCCCAGTAGCAGGTTCTTGTAATATGTGTACTTTTTAAGATTTATCAAAATTTCCTGAGTCGAATCTGAGTGACATGGTGATTTCGGTTAGATCCCAATAGGTCGCAGTAGTAATAAGTGGACTGTTCGGGATATAGAAAAATTTTCACGAATGAAATCAAAATTTCTAGGCGAATATAGTGAGTTTCCAATGGAACATGCTTGTATGAGTGTGCTATTCAATATAGAGCAACATTTTAAGGAACGGAATCTAAGTATCATGGTGAATTCAGTAGGTTCCCAATAGGATTCCCATGTAATAAGCTTGTTATTCAAGATAGAGCAACGTTTTAACGAACTGAAACAGTGTATCTTTGTGAATTCAGTTAGTTCCCAGTAGCAGGTTCTTGTAACATGTTTACTTTTTAAGATTTATCAAAATTTCCTAAATCGAATCTGAGTGACATGCTGATTTTGGTTAGTTCCCAATAGGCCGCAGTAGTAATAAGTGGACTGTCGGGATATAGAAAAATTTTCACGAATGGAATCAAAATTTCTAGGCGAATTCAGTGAGTTCCCAATGGGACATGCTTGTATTAGTGTGCTTTTCGATATATAGCAACATTTTAAGGGTCGGAATCTAAGTATCATGGTGTATTCAGTAGGTTCCCAATAGGATTCGCATGTAATAAACTTGTTATTCAAGATAGAGCAACGTTTTTACGAATTGAAACAGTGTATCTTTGTGAATTCAGTTAGTTCCCAGTAGCAGGACCTTGTAATATGTGTACTTTAAAGATTTATCAAAATATGGTGAGCCGAATCTGAGTAACATGGTGAATTCGGTAGTTCCCAATAGGCCGTAGTAGTAATAAGTGGACTGTTCGGGATATAGAAAAATGTTCACGAATTTAATCAAAATTTCTAGGCGAATTAAGTGAGTTCCCACAGGGACATGCTTGTATGAGTGTGCTTTTCAATAAAGAGCAACATTTTAAGGAACGGTAACTAAGTATCTTGGTGAATTCAGTACGTTCCCAATAGGATTCAATGTAATAAGCTTGTTATTCAAGATAGAGCACCTTTCTAACGAACTGAAACACTGTTTCTTTGTGAATTCAGTTATTTCTCAGTAGGAGGCTCTTGTAATTTCTGTACTTTTAAAGATTTATCAAAATATGGTGAGCCGAATTAGAGTAACATGGTGAATTCGGTTAGTTCCCAATAGGCCGCAGTAGTAATAAGTGGACTGTTCGGGATATAGAAAAATTTTAACGAATGGAATCAAAATTCCTAGGCGAATTCAGTGAGTTCCCAATGGGACATGCTTGTATTAGTGTGCTTTTCGATATATACCATCATTTTAAGGGACGGAATCTAAGTATCATGGTGAATTCAGTAGGTTCCCAATAGGATTCCCATGTAATAAGCTTGTTATTCAAGATAGAGCAACGTTTTATCGAACTGAAACAGTGTATCTTTGTGAATTCAGTTAGTTCCCAGTAGCAGGCCCTTGTAATATGTGTACTTTTAAAGATTTATCAAAATATGGTGAGACGAATCTGAGTAACATGGTGAATTCGGTTAGATCCCAATAGGCCGCAGTAGTAATAAGTGGACTGTTCGGGATATAGAAAAATTTTCACGAATGGAATCAAAATTTCTAGGCGAATATAGTGAGTTCCCAATGGGACATGCTTGTATGAATGTGCTTTTCAATATAGAGCAACATTTTAGGGAACGGAATCTAAGTACCATGGTGAATTCAGTAGGTTCCCAATAGGATTCCCATGTAATAAGCTTGTTATTCAAGATAGAGCAACGTCTTAACGAACTGAAACAGTGTATCTTTGTGAATTCACTTAGTTCCCAGTAGCAGGTTCTTGTAACATGTGTACTTTTTAAGATTTATCAAAATTTCCTGAATCGAATCTGAGTGACATGCTGATTTTGGTTAGTTCCCAATAGGCCACAGTAGTAATAAGTGGACTGTCGGGATATAGAAAAATTTTCACGAATGGAATCAAAATTTCTAGGCGAATTCAGTGAGTCCCCAATGGGACATGCTTGTATTAGTGTGCTTTTCGATATATAGCAACATTTTAAGGGACGGAATCTAAGTATCATGGTGTATTCAGTAGGTTCCCAATAGGATTCGCATGTAATAAACTTGTTATTCAAGATAGAGCAACGTTTTTACGAATTGAAACAGTGTATCTTTGTGAATTCAGTTAGTTCCCAGTAGCAGGACCTTGTAATATGTGTACTTTAAAGATTTATTAAAATATGGTGAGCCGAATCTGAGTAACATGGTGAATTCGGTAGTTCCCAATAGGCCGTAGTAGTAATAAGTGGAATGTTCGGGATATAGAAAAATGTTCACGAATTTAATCAAAATTTCTAGGCGAATTAAGTGAGTTCCCACAGGGACATGCTTGTGTGAGTATGCTTTTCAATAAAGAGCAACATTTTAAGGAACGGTAACTAAGTATCTTGGTGAATTCAGTACGTTCCCAATAGGATTCAATGTAATAAGCTTGTTATTCAAGATAGAGCACCTTTCTAACGAACTGAAACACTGTTTCTTTGTGAATTCAGTTAGTTCTCAGTAGCAGGCTCTTGTAATTTCTGTACTTTTAAAGATTTATCAAAATATGGTGAGCCGAATTAGAGTAACATGGTGAATTCGGTTAGTTCCCAATAGGCCGCAGTAGTAATAAGTGGACTGTTCGGGATATAGAAAAATTTTAACGAATGGAATCAAAATTCCTAGGCGAATTCAGTGAGTTCCCAATGGGACATGCTTGTATTAGTGTGCTTTTCGATATATACCATCATTTTAAGGGACGGAATCTAAGTATCATGGTGAATTCAGTAGGTTCCCAATAGGATTCCCATGTAATAAGCTTGTTATTCAAGATAGAGCAACGTTTTATCGAACTGAAACAGTGTATCTTTGTGAATTCAGTTAGTTCCCAGTAGCAGGCCCTTGTAATATGTGTACTTTTAAAGATTTATCAAAATATGGTGAGAAGAATCTGAGTAACATGGTGAATTCGGTTAGATCCCAATAGGCCGCAGTAGTAATAAGTGGACTGTTCGGGATATAGAAAAATTTTCACGAATGGAATCAAAATTTCTAGGCGAATATAGTGAGTTCCCAATGGGACATGCTTGTATGAATGTGCTTTTCAATATAGAGCAACATTTTAAGGAATGGAATCTAATTACCATGGTGAATTCAGTAGGTTCCCAATAGGATTCGCATGTAATAAGCTTGTTATTCAAGATAGAGCAACGTTTTAACGAACTGAAACACTGTTTCTTTGTGAATTCAGCTAGTTCCCAGGAGCAGGCCCTAGTAATATGTGTACTTTTAAAGATTTATCAAAATTTGGTGAGCCGAATCTGAGTAACATGGTGAATTCGGTTAGTTCCCAATAGGCCGCCGTAGTAATAAGTGAACTGTCGGGATATAGAAAAATTTCACGAATGGAATCAAAATTTCTAGGCGAATTAAGTGAGTTCCCAATGGGACATGCTTCTATGAGTGTGCTTTTCAATAAAGAGCAACATTTTAAGGAAGGGAAAATAAGTATCATGGTGAATTCAGTACGTTCCCAATAGGAATCGATGTAATAAGCTTGTTATTCAAGATAGAGCAACGTTCTAACGAATTGAAACACTGTTTCTTTGTGAATTCAGTTAGTTCCCAGTAGCAGGCTCTTGTAATTTCTGTACTTTTAAAGATTTATCAAAATATGGTGAGCCGAATCTGAGTAACATGGTGAATTCGGTTAGGTCCCAATAGGCCGCAGTAGTAATAAGTGGACTGTTCGGGATATAGAAAAATTTTCACGAATGGAATCAAAATTTCTAGGCGAATATAGTGAGTTCCCAATGGGACATGCTTGTATGAGTGTGCTTTTAAATATAGAGCAACATTTTAAGGAACGGAATCTAAGTACCATGGTGAATTCAGTAGGTTCCCAATAGGATTCCCATGTAATAAGCTTGTTATTCAAGATAGAGCAACGTTTTAACGAACTGAAACAGTGTATCTTTGTGAATTCAGTTAGTTCCCAGTAGCAGGTTCTTGTAATATGTGTACTTTTTAAGATTTATCAAAATTTGGTGAGCCGAATCTGAGTAACATGGTGAATTCGTTTAGTTCCCAATAGGCCGCTGTAGTAATAAGTGGACTCTTCGGGATATAGAAAAATTTTCACGATTGGAATCAAAATTTCTGGGTGAATTCAGTGAGTTCCCAATGGGACATGCTTGTATGAGTGTGCTTTTCATTATAGATCAACATTTTAAGTAACGGAATATAAGTATCATGGTGAATTCAGTAGGTTCCCAGTACGATTCCCATGTAATAAGCTTGTTATTCAAGATAGAGCAACGTTTTAACGAATTGAAACACTGTTTCTTTGTGAATTCAGTTAGCTCCCAGTAGCAGGCCCTAGTAATATGTGTACTTTTAAAGATTTATCAAAATTTGGTGAGCCGAATCTGAGTAACATGGTGAATTCGGTTAGTTCCCAATAGGCCGCCGTAGTAATAAGTGGACTGTCGGGATATAGAAAAATTTCACGAATGGAACCAAAATTTCTAGGCGAATTAAGTGAGTTCCCAATGGGACATGCTTCTATGAGTGTGCTGTTCAATAAAGAGCAACATTTTAAGGAACGGAAACTCAGTATCATTGTGAATTCAGTACGTTCCCAAAGGATTCGATGTAATAAGCTTGTTATTCAAGATAGAGCAACGTTCTAATGAACTGAAACACTGTTTCTTTGTGAATACAGTTAGTTTCCAGTAGCAGGCTCTTGTAATTTGTGTACTTTTAAAGATTTATCAAAATATGGTGAGCCGAAACTGAGTAACATGGTGAATTCGGCTAGTTCCATATAGGCCGAGGTAGTAATAAGTGGACTGTTCGGGATATAGAAAAATTTTCACGAATGGAATCAAAATTTCTGGGTGAATTCAGTGGGTTCCCAATGGGACATGCTTGTATTAGTGTGCTTTTCGATATATAGCAACATTTTAAGGGACGGAATCTAAGTATCATGGTCAATTCAGTAGGTTCCCAATAGGATTCGCATGCAAGAAACATGTTATTCAAGATAGAGCAACGTTTTACGAACTGAAACAGTGTATCTTTGTGAATTCAGTTAGTTCCCAGTAGCAGGCCCTTGTAATATGTGTA
This sequence comes from Rattus norvegicus, assembly GCF_021556685.1. NCBI lineage: Eukaryota > Metazoa > Chordata > Mammalia > Rodentia > Muridae > Rattus > Rattus norvegicus. The sequence continues at coordinate 1,398,877 of NC_141538.1, read as the reverse complement.
CTTTTAAAGATTTATCAAAATATGGTGAGCCGAATCTGAGTAACATGCTGAATTCGGTTAGTTCCCAATAGGCCGCAGTAGTAATAAGGGGACTGTTCGGGATATAGAAAAATTTTCACGAATGGAATCAAAATTTCTGGATGAATTCAGTGAGTTCCCAATGGGACATGCTTGTATGAGTGTGATTTTCAATATAGAGCAACATTTTAAGGAACGGAATCTAAGTATCATGGTGAATTCAGTAGGTTCCCAATAGGATTCCCATGTAATAAGCTTGTTATTCAAGATAGAGCACCTTTCTAATGAACTGAAACACTGTTTCTTTGTGAATTCAGTTAGTTCCTACTAGCAGGCTCTTGTAATTTCTGTACTTTTAAAGATTTATCAAAATATGGTGAGCCGAATTAGAGTAACATGGTGAATTCGGTTAGTTCCCAATAGGCCGCAGTAGTAATAAGTTGACTGTTCGGGATATAGAAAAATTTTAACGAATGGAATCAAAATTCCTAGGCGAATTCAGTGAGTTCCCAATGGGACATGCTTGTATTAGTGTGCATTTCGATATATACCATCATTTTAAGGGACGGAATCTAAGTATCATGGTGAATTCAGTAGGTTCCCAATAGGATTCCCATAATAAGCTTGTTATTCAAGATAGCGCAACGTTTTAACGAACTGAAACAGTGTATCTTTGTGAATTCAGTTAGTTCCCAGTAGCAGGTTCTTATAATATGTGTACTTTTAAAGATTTATCAAAATTTGGTGAGCCGAATCTGAGTAACATGGTGAATTCGGTTAGATCCCCATAGGCCGCAATAGTAATAAGTGGACTCTTCGGGATATGAAAAAATTTTCACGAATGGAATCAAAATTTCTGGGCGAATTCAGTGAGTTCCCAATGGGACATGATTGTATGAGTGTGCTTTTCAATATAGAGCAACATTTTAAGGAATGGAATCTAATTACCATGGTGAATTCAGTAGGTTCCCAATAGGATTCGCATGTAATAAGCTTGTTATTCAAGATAGAGCAACGTTTTAACGAACTGAAACACTGTTTCTTTGTGAATTCAGCTAGTTCCCAGGAGCAGGCCCTAGTAATATGTGTACTTTTAAAGATTTATCAAAATTTGGTGAGCCGAATCTGAGTAACATGGTGAATTCGGTTAGTTCCCAATAGGCCGCCGTAGTAATAAGTGAACTGTCGGGATATAGAAAAATTTCACGAATGGAATCAAAATTTCTAGGCGAATTAAGTGAGTTCCCAATGGGACATGCTTCTATGAGTGTGCTTTTCAATAAAGAGCAACATTTTAAGGAAGGGAAAATAAGTATCATGGTGAATTCAGTACGTTCCCAATAGGAATCGATGTAATAAGCTTGTTATTCAAGATAGAGCAACGTTCTAACGAATTGAAACACTGTTTCTTTGTGAATTCAGTTAGTTCCCAGTAGCAGGCTCTTGTAATTTCTGTACTTTTAAAGATTTATCAAAATATGGTGAGCCGAATCTGAGTAACATGGTGAATTCGGTTAGATCCCAATAGGCCGCAGTAGTAATAAGTGGACTGTTCGGGATATAGAAAAATCTTCACGAATGGAATCAAAATTTCTAGGCGAATATAGTGAGTTCCCAATGGGACATGCTTGTATGAGTGTGCTTTTAAATATAGAGCAACATTTTAAGGAACGGAATCTAAGTACCATGGTGAATTAGGTAGGTTCCCAATAGGATTCCCATGTAATAAGCTTGTTATTCAAGATAGAGCAACGGCTTAACGAACTGAAACAGTGTATCTTTGTGAATTCACTTAGTTCCCAGTAGCAGGTTCTTGTAACATGTGTACTTTTTAAGTTTTATCAAAATTTCCTGAATCGAATCTGAGTGACATGCTGATTTTGGTTAGTTCCCAATAGGCCACAGTAGTAATAAGTGGACTGTCGGGATATAGAAAAATTTTCACGAATGGAATCAAAATTTCTAGGCGTATTCAGTGAGTCCCCAATGGGACATGCTTGTATTAGTGTGCTTTTCGATATATAGCAACATTTTAAGGGACGGAATCTAAGTATCATGGTGTATTCAGTAGGTTCCCAATAGGATTCGCATGTAATAAACTTGTTATTCAAGATAGAGCAACGTTTTTACGAATTAAAACAGTGTATGTTTGTGAATTCAGTTAGTTCCCAGTAGCAGGACCTTGTAATATGTGTACTTAAAGATTTATCAAAATATGGTGAGCCGAATGTGAGTAACATTGTGAATTCGGTTAGTTCCCAATAGGCCGTAGTAGTAATAAGTGGACATTCGGGATATAGAAAAATGTTCACGAATGGAATCAAAATTTCTAGGCAAATTAAGTGAGTTCCCACAGGGACATGCTTGTATGAGTGTGCTTTTCAATAAAGAGCAACATTTTAAGGAACGGTAACTAAGTATCTTGGTGAATTCAGTACGTTCCCAATAGGATTCAATGTAATAAGCTTGTTATTCAAGATAGAGCACCTTTCTAATGAACTGAAACACTGTTTCTTTGTGAATTCAGTTAGTTCCTACTAGCAGGCTCTTGTAATTTCTGTACTTTTAAAGATTTATCAAAATATGGTGAGCCGAATTAGAGTAACATGGTGAATTCGGTTAGTTCCCAATAGTCCGCAGTAGTAATAAGTGGACTGTTCGGGATATAGAAAAATTTTAACGAATGGAATCAAAATTCCTAGGCGAATTCAGTGAGTTCCCAATGGGACATGCTTGTATTAGTGTGCATTTCGATATATACCATCATTTTAAGGGACGGAATCTAAGTATCATGGTGAATTCAGTAGGTTCCCAATAGGATTCCCATGTAATAAGCTTGTTATTCAAGATAGAGCAACGTTTTAACGAACTGAAACAGTGTATCTTTGTGAATTCAGTTAGTTCCCAGTAGCAGGTTCTTATAATATGTGTACTTTTAAAGATTTATCAAAATATGGTGAGCCGAATCTGAGTAACATGGTGAATTCGGTTAGATCCCCATAGGCCGCAATAGTAATAAGTGGACTCTTCGGGATATGAAAAAATTTTCACGAATGGAATCAAAATTTCTGGGCGAATTCAGTGAGTTCCCAATGGGACATGATTGTATGAGTGTGCTTTTCAATACAGAGCAACATTTTAAGGAATGGAATCTAATTACCATGGTGAATTCAGTAGGTTCCCAATAGGATTCGCATGTAATAAGCTTGTTATTCAAGATAGAGCAACGTTTTAACGAACTGAAACACTGTTTCTTTGTGAATTCAGCTAGTTCCCAGGAGCAGGCCCTAGTAATATGTGTACTTTTAAAGATTTATCAAAATTTGGTGAGCCGAATCTGAGTAACATGGTGAATTCGGTTAGTTCCCAATAGGCCGCCGTAGTAATAAGTGAACTGTCGGGATATAGAAAAATTTCACGAATGGAATCAAAATTTCTAGGCGAATTAAGTGAGTTCCCAATGGGACATGCTTCTATGAGTGTGCTTTTCAATAAAGAGCAACATTTTAAGGAAGGGAAAATAAGTATCATGGTGAATTCAGTACGTTCCCAATAGGAATCGATGTAATAAGCTTGTTATTCAAGATAGAGCAACGTTCTAACGAATTGAAACACTGTTTCTTTGTGAATTCAGTTAGTTCCCAGTAGCAGGCTCTTGTAATTTCTGTACTTTTAAAGATTTATCAAAATATGGTGAGCCGAATCTGAGTAACATGGTGAATTCGGTTAGATCCCAATAGGCCGCAGTAGTAATAAGTGGACTGTTCGGGATATAGAAAAATCTTCACGAATGGAATCAAAATTTCTAGGCGAATATAGTGAGTTCCCAATGGGACATGCTTGTATGAGTGTGCTTTTAAATATAGAGCAACATTTTAAGGAACGGAATCTAAGTACCATGGTGAATTAGGTAGGTTCCCAATAGGATTCCCATGTAATAAGCTTGTTATTCAAGATAGAGCAACGGCTTAACGAACTGAAACAGTGTATCTTTGTGAATTCACTTAGTTCCCAGTAGCAGGTTCTTGTAACATGTGTACTTTTTAAGTTTTATCAAAATTTCCTGAATCGAATCTGAGTGACATGCTGATTTTGGTTAGTTCCCAATAGGCCACAGTAGTAATAAGTGGACTGTCGGGATATAGAAAAATTTTCACGAATGGAATCAAAATTTCTAGGCGTATTCAGTGAGTCCCCAATGGGACATGCTTGTATTAGTGTGCTTTTCGATATATAGCAACATTTTAAGGGACGGAATCTAAGTATCATGGTGTATTCAGTAGGTTCCCAATAGGATTCGCATGTAATAAACTTGTTATTCAAGATAGAGCAACGTTTTTACGAATTAAAACAGTGTATGTTTGTGAATTCAGTTAGTTCCCAGTAGCAGGACCTTGTAATATGTGTACTTAAAGATTTATCAAAATATGGTGAGCCGAATGTGAGTAACATTGTGAATTCGGTTAGTTCCCAATAGGCCGTAGTAGTAATAAGTGGACATTCGGGATATAGAAAAATGTTCACGAATGGAATCAAAATTTCTAGGCAAATTAAGTGAGTTCCCACAGGGACATGCTTGTATGAGTGTGCTTTTCAATAAAGAGCAACATTTTAAGGAACGGTAACTAAGTATCTTGGTGAATTCAGTACGTTCCCAATAGGATTCAATGTAATAAGCTTGTTATTCAAGATAGAGCACCTTTCTAATGAACTGAAACACTGTTTCTTTGTGAATTCAGTTAGTTCCTACTAGCAGGCTCTTGTAATTTCTGTACTTTTAAAGATTTATCAAAATATGGTGAGCCGAATTAGAGTAACATGGTGAATTCGGTTAGTTCCCAATAGTCCGCAGTAGTAATAAGTGGACTGTTCGGGATATAGAAAAATTTTAACGAATGGAATCAAAATTCCTAGGCGAATTCAGTGAGTTCCCAATGGGACATGCTTGTATTAGTGTGCATTTCGATATATACCATCATTTTAAGGGACGGAATCTAAGTATCATGGTGAATTCAGTAGGTTCCCAATAGGATTCCCATGTAATAAGCTTGTTATTCAAGATAGAGCAACGTTTTAACGAACTGAAACAGTGTATCTTTGTGAATTCAGTTAGTTCCCAGTAGCAGGTTCTTATAATATGTGTACTTTTAAAGATTTATCAAAATATGGTGAGCCGAATCTGAGTAACATGGTGAATTCGGTTAGATCCCCATAGGCCGCAATAGTAATAAGTGGACTCTTCGGGATATGAAAAAATTTTCACGAATGGAATCAAAATTTCTGGGCGAATTCAGTGAGTTCCCAATGGGACATGATTGTATGAGTGTGCTTTTCAATACAGAGCAACATTTTAAGGAATGGAATCTAATTACCATGGTGAATTCAGTAGGTTCCCAATAGGATTCGCATGTAATAAGCTTGTTATTCAAGATAGAGCAACGTTTTAACGAACTGAAACACTGTTTCTTTGTGAATTCAGCTAGTTCCCAGGAGCAGGCCCTAGTAATATGTGTACTTTTAAAGATTTATCAAAATTTGGTGAGCCGAATCTGAGTAACATGGTGAATTCGGTTAGTTCCCAATAGGCCGCCGTAGTAATAAGTGAACTGTCGGAATATAGAAAAATTTCACGAATGGAATCAAAATTTCTAGGCGAATTAAGTGAGTTCCCAATGGGACATGCTTCTATGAGTGTGCTTTTCAATAAAGAGCAACATTTTAAGGAAGGGAAAATAAGTATCATGGTGAATTCAGTACGTTCCCAATAGGAATCGATGTAATAAGCTTGTTTTTCAAGATAGAGCAACGTTCTAACGAATTGAAACACTGTTTCTTTGTGAATTCAGTTAGTTCCCAGTAGCAGTCTCTTGTAATTTCTGTACTTTTAAAGATTTATCAAAATATGGTGAGCCGAATCTGAGTAACATGGTGAATTCGGTTAGATCCCAATACGCCGCAGTAGTAATAAGTGGACTGTTCGGGATATAGAAAAATTTTCACGAATGGAATCAAAATTTCTAGGCGAATATAGTGAGTTCCCAATGGGACATGCTTGTATGAGTGTGCTTTTAAATATAGAGCAACATTTTAAGGAACGGAATCTAAGTACCATGGTGAATTCAGTAGGTTCCCAATAGGATTCCCATGTAATAAGCTTGTTATTCAAGATAGAGCAACGTTTTAACGAACTGAAACAGTGTATCTTTGTGAATTCACTTAGTTCCCAGTAGCAGGTTCTTGTAATATGTGTACTTTTTAAGATTTATCAAAATTTGGTGAGCCGAATCTGAGTAACATGGTGAATTCGGTTAGTTCCCAATAGGCCGCAGTAGTAATAAGTGGATTGTCGGGATATAGAAAAATTTTCACGAATGGATTCAAAATTTCTAGGCGAATTCAGTGAGTTCCCAATGTGACATGCTTGTATTAGTGTGCTTTTCGATATATAGCAACATTTTAAGGAACGGAATCTAAGTATCATGGTGAATTCAGTAGGTTCCCAATAGGATTCGCATGTAATAAACTTGTTATTCAAGATAGAGCAACGTTTTTACGAACTGAAACAGTGTATCTTTGTGAATTCAGTTAGTTCCCAGTAGCAGGACCTTGTAATATGTGTACTTTAAAGATTTATCAAAATATGGTGGGCCGAATCTGAGTAACATGGTGAATTCGGTTAGTTCCCAATAGGCCGTAGTAGTAATAAGTGGACTGTACGGGATATAGAAAAATTTTCACGAATGGAATCAAAATTTCTAGGCGAATTAAGTGAGTTCCCACAGGGACATGCTTGTATGAATGTGCTTTTCAATATAGAGCAACATTTTAGGGAACGGAATCTAAGTACCATGGTGAATTCAGTAGGTTCCCAATAGGATTCCCATGTAATAAGCTTGTTATTCAAGATAGAGCAACGTTTTAACGAACTGAAACTGTGTATCTTTGTGAATTCAGTTAGTTCCCAGTAGCAGGTTCTTGTAATATGTGTACTTTTTAAGATTTATCAAAATTTCCTGAGTCGAATCTGAGTGACATGGTGATTTCGGTTAGATCCCAATAGGTCGCAGTAGTAATAAGTGGACTGTTCGGGATATAGAAAAATTTTCACGAATGGAATCAAAATTTCTAGGCGAATATAGTGAGTTTCCAATGGAACATGCTTGTATGAGTGTGCTTTTAAATATAGAGCAACATTTTAAGGAACGGAATCTAAGTACCATGGTGAATTCAGTAGGTTCCCAATAGGATTCCCATGTAATAAGCTTGTTATTCAAGATAGAGCAACGTTTTAACGAACTGAAACAGTGTATCTTTGTGAATTCACTTAGTTCCCAGTAGCAGGTTCTTGTAATATGTGTACTTTTTAAGATTTATCAAAATTTGGTGAGCCGAATCTGAGTAACATGGTGAATTCGGTTAGTTCCCAATAGGCCGCAGTAGTAATAAGTGGATTGTCGGGATATAGAAAAATTTTCACGAATGGAATCAAAATTTCTAGGCGAATTCAGTGAGTTCCCAATGTGACATGCTTGTATTAGTGTGCTTTTCGATATATAGCAACATTTTAAGGAACGGAATCTAAGTATCATGGTGAATTCAGTAGGTTCCCAATAGGATTCGCATGTAATAAACTTGTTATTCAAGATAGAGCAAAGTTTTTACGAACTGAAACAGTGTATCTTTGTGAATTCAGTTAGTTCCCAGTAGCAGGACCTTGTAATATGTGTACTTTAAAGATTTATCAAAATATGGTGGGCCGAATCTGAGTAACATGGTGAATTCGGTTAGTTCCCAATAGGCCGTAGTAGTAATAAGTGGACTGTACGGGATATAGAAAAATTTTCACGAATGGAATCAAAATTTCTAGGCGAATTAAGTGAGTTCCCACAGGGACATGCTTGTATGAATGTGCTTTTCAATATAGAGCAACATTTTAGGGAACGGAATCTAAGTACCATGGTGAATTCAGTAGGTTCCCAATAGGATTCCCATGTAATAAGCTTGTTATTCAAGATAGAGCAACGTTTTAACGAACTGAAACTGTGTATCTTTGTGAATTCAGTTAGTTCCCAGTAGCAGGTTCTTGTAATATGTGTACTTTTTAAGATTTATCAAAGTTTCCTGAGTCGAATCTGAGTGACATGGTGATTTCGGTTAGATCCCAATAGGTCGCAGTAGTAATAAGTGGACTGTTCGGGATATAGAAAAATTTTCACGAATGGAATCAAAATTTCTAGGCGAATATAGTGAGTTTCCAATGGAACATGCTTGTATGAGTGTGCTATTCAATATAGAGCAACATTTTAAGGAACGGAATCTAAGTATCATGGTGAATTCAGTAGGTTCCCAATAGGATTCCCATGTAATAAGCTTGTTATTCAAGATAGAGCAACGTTTTAACGAACTGAAACAGTGCATCTTTGTGAATTCAGTTAGTTCCCAGTAGCAGGTTCTTGTAACATGTGTACTTTTTAAGATTTATCAAAATTTCCTGAATCGAATCTGAGTGACATGATGATTTTGGTTAGTTCCCAATAGGCCGCAGTAGTAATAAGTGGACTGTCGGGATATAGAAAAATTTTCACGAATGGAATCAAAATTTCTAGGCGAATTCAGTGAGTTCCCAATGGGACATGCTTGTATTAGTGTGCTTTTCGATATATAGCAACATTTTAAGGGTCGGAATCTAAGTATCATGGTGTATTCAGTAGGTTCCCAATAGGATTCGCATGTAATAAACTTGTTATTCAAGATAGAGCAACGTTTTTACGAATTGAAACAGTGTATCTTTGTGAATTCAGTTAGTTCCCAGTAGCAGGACCTTGTAATATGTGTACTTTAAAGATTTATCAAAATATGGTGAGCCGAATCTGAGTAACATGGTGAATTCGGTAGTTCCCAATAGGCCGTAGTAGTAATAAGTGGACTGTTCGGGATATAGAAAAATGTTCACGAATGGAATCAAAATTTCTAGGCAAATTAAGTGAGTTCCCACAGGGACATGCTTGTATGAGTGTGCTTTTCAATAAAGAGCAACATTTTAAGGAACGGTAACTAAGTATCTTGGTGAATTCAGTACGTTCCCAATAGGATTCAATGTAATAAGCTTGTTATTCAAGATAGAGCACCTTTCTAACGAACTGAAACACTGTTTCTTTGTGAATTCAGTTAGTTCTCAGTAGCAGGCTCTTGTAATTTCTGTACTTTTAAAGATTTATCAAAATATGGTGAGCCGAATTAGAGTAACATGGTGAATTCGGTTAGTTCCCAATAGGCCGCAGTAGTAATAAGTGGACTGTTCGGGATATAGAAAAATTTTAACGAATGGAATCAAAATTACTAGGCGAATTCAGTGAGTTCCCAATGGGACATGCTTGTATTAGTGTGCATTTCGATATATACCATCATTTTAAGGGACGGAATCTAAGTATCATGGTGAATTCAGTAGGTTCCCAATAGGATTCCCATGTAATAAGCTTGTTCTTCAAGATAGAGCAACGTTTTAACGAACTGAAACACTGTCTTTGTGAATTCAGTTAGTTCCCAGTAGCAGGTTCTTGTAATATGTGTACTTTTTAAGATTTATCAAAATTTCCTGAGTCGAATCTGAGTGACATGGTGATTTCGGTTAGATCCCAATAGGTCGCAGTAGTAATAAGTGGACTGTTCGGGATATAGAAAAATTTTCACGAATGGAATCAAAATTTCTAGGCGAATATAGTGAGTTTCCAATGGAACATGCTTGTATGAGTGTGCTATTCAATATAGAGCAACATTTTAAGGAACGGAATCTAAGTATCATGGTGAATTCAGTAGATTCCCAATACGATTCCCATGTAATAAGCTTGTTATTCAAGATAGAGCAACGTTTTAACGAACTGAAACAGTGCATCTTTGTGAATTCAGTTAGTTCCCAGTAGCAGGTTCTTGTAACATGTGTACTTTTTAAGATTTATCAAAATTTCCTGAATCGAATCTGAGTGACATGATGATTTTGGTTAGTTCCCAATAGGCCGCAGTAGTAATAAGTGGACTGTCGGGATATAGAAAAATTTTCACGAATGGAATCAAAATTTCTAGGCGAATTCAGTGAGTTCCCAATGGGACATGCTTGTATTAGTGTGCTTTTCGATATATAGCAACATTTTAAGGGTCGGAATCTAAGTATCATGGTGTATTCAGTAGGTTCCCAATAGGATTCGCATGTAATAAACTTGTTATTCAAGATAGAGCAACGTTTTTACGAATTGAAACAGTGTATCTTTGTGAATTCAGTTAGTTCCCAGTAGCAGGACCTTGTAATATGTGTACTTTAAAGATTTATCAAAATATGGTGAGCCGAATCTGAGTAACATGGTGAATTCGGTAGTTCCCAATAGGCCGTAGTAGTAATAAGTGGACTGTTCGGGATATAGAAAAATGTTCACGAATGGAATCAAAATTTCTAGGCAAATTAAGTGAGTTCCCACAGGGACATGCTTGTATGAGTGTGCTTTTCAATAAAGAGCAACATTTTAAGGAACGGTAACTAAGTATCTTGGTGAATTCAGTACGTTCCCAATAGGATTCAATGTAATAAGCTTGTTATTCAAGATAGAGCACCTTTCTAACGAACTGAAACACTGTTTCTTTGTGAATTCAGTTAGTTCTCAGTAGCAGGCTCTTGTAATTTCTGTACTTTTAAAGATTTATCAAAATATGGTGAGCCGAATTAGAGTAACATGGTGAATTCGGTTAGTTCCCAATAGGCCGCAGTAGTAATAAGTGGACTGTTCGGGATATAGAAAAATTTTAACGAATGGAATCAAAATTACTAGGCGAATTCAGTGAGTTCCCAATGGGACATGCTTGTATTAGTGTGCATTTCGATATATACCATCATTTTAAGGGACGGAATCTAAGTATCATGGTGAATTCAGTAGGTTCCCAATAGGATTCCCATGTAATAAGCTTGTTATTCAAGATAGAGCAACGTTTTATCGAACTGAAACAGTGTATCTTTGTGAATTCAGTTAGTTCCCAGTAGCAGGCCCTTGTAATATGTGTACTTTTAAAGATTTATCAAAATATGGTGGGCCGAATCTGAGTAACATGGTGAATTCGGTTAGTTCCCAATAGGCCGTAGTAGTAATAAGTGGACTGTACGGGATATAGAAAAATTTTCACGAATGGAATCAAAATTTCTAGGCGAATTAAGTGAGTTCCCACAGGGACATGCTTGTATGAATGTGCTTTTCAATATAGAGCAACATTTTAGGGAACGGAATCTAAGTACCATGGTGAATTCAGTAGGTTCCCAATAGGATTCCCGTGTAATAAGCTTGTTATTCAAGATAGAGCAACGTTTTAACGAACTGAAACTGTGTATCTTTGTGAATTCAGTTAGTTCCCAGTAGCAGGTTCTTTTAATATGTGTACTTTTTAAGATTTATCAAAATTTCCTGAGTCGAATCTGAGTGACATGGTGATTTCGGTTAGATCCCAATAGGTCGCAGTAGTAATAAGTGGACTGTTCGGGATATAGAAAAATTTTCACGAATGGAATCAAAATTTCTAGGCGAATATAGTGAGTTTCCAATGGAACATGCTTGTATGAGTGTGCTATTCAATATAGAGCAACATTTTAAGGAACGGAATCTAAGTATCATGGTGAATTCAGTAGGTTCCCAATAGGATTCCCATGTAATAAGCTTGTTATTCAAGATAGAGCAACGTTTTAACGAACTGAAACAGTGCATCTTTGTGAATTCAGTTAGTTCCCAGTAGCAGGTTCTTGTAACATGTGTACTTTTTAAGATTTATCAAAATTTCCTGAATCGAATCTGAGTGACATGATGATTTTGGTTAGTTCCCAATAGGCCGCAGTAGTAATAAGTGGACTGTCGGGATATAGAAAAATTTTCACGAATGGAATCAAAATTTCTAGGCGAATTCAGTGAGTTCCCAATGGGACATGCTTGTATTAGTGTGCTTTTCGATATATAGCAACATTTTAAGGGTCGGAATCTAAGTATCATGGTGTATTCAGTAGGTTCCCAATAGGATTCGCATGTAATAAACTTGTTATTCAAGATAGAGCAACGTTTTTACGAATTGAAACAGTGTATCTTTGTGAATTCAGTTAGTTCCCAGTAGCAGGACCTTGTAACATGTGTACTTTAAAGATTTATCAAAATATGGTGAGCCGAATCTGAGTAACATGGTGAATTCGGTAGTTCCCAATAGGCCGTAGTAGTAATAAGTGGACTGTTCGGGATATAGAAAAATGTTCACGAATGGAATCAAAATTTCTAGGCAAATTAAGTGAGTTCCCACAGGGACATGCTTGTATGAGTGTGCTTTTCAATAAAGAGCAACATTTTAAGGAACGGTAACTAAGTATCTTGGTGAATTCACTACGTTCCCAATAGGATTCAATGTAATAAGCTTGTTATTCAAGATAGAGCACCTTTCTAACGAACTGAAACACTGTTTCTTTGTGAATTCAGTTAGTTCTCAGTAGCAGGCTCTTGTAATTTCTGTACTTTTAAAGATTTATCAAAATATGGTGAGCCGAATTAGAGTAACATGGTGAATTCGGTTAGTTCCCAATAGGCCGCAGTAGTAATAAGTGGACTGTTCGGGATATAGAAAAATTTTAACGAATGGAATCAAAATTCCTAGGCGAATTCAGTGAGTTCCCAATGGGACATGCTTGTATTAGTGTGCTTTTCGATATATACCATCATTTTAAGGGACGGAATCTAAGTATCATGGTGAATTCAGTAGGTTCCCAATAGGATTCCCATGTAATAAGCTTGTTATTCAAGATAGAGCAACGTTTTATCGAACTGAAACAGTGTATCTTTGTGAATTCAGTTAGTTCCCAGTAGCAGGCCCTTGTAATATGTGTACTTTTAAAGATTTATCAAAATATGGTGAGACGAATCTGAGTAACATGGTGAATTCGGTTAGATCCCAATAGGCCGCAGTAGTAATAAGTGGACTGTTCGGGATATAGAAAAATTTTCACGAATGGAATCAAAATTTCTAGGCGAATATAGTGAGTTCCCAATGGGACATGCTTGTATGAGTGTGCTTTTCAATATAGAGCAACATTTTAGGGAACGGAATCTAAGTACCATGGTGAATTCAGTAGGTTCCCAATAGGATTCCCATGTAATAAGCTTGTTATTCAAGATAGAGCAACGTTTTAACGAACTGAAACAGTGTATCTTTGTGAATTCAGTTAGTTCCCAGTAGCAGGTTCTTGTAATATGTGTACTTTTTAAGATTTATCAAAATTTCCTGAGTCGAATCTGAGTGACATGGTGATTTCGGTTAGATCCCAATAGGTCGCAGTAGTAATATTGGACTGTTCGGGATATAGAAAAATTTTAACGAATGGAATCAAAATTTCTAGGCGAATATAGTGAGTTTCCAATGGGACATGCTTGTATGAGTGTGCTATTCAATATAGAGCAACATTTTAAGGAACGGAATCTAAGTATCATGGTGAATTCAGTAGGTTCCCAATAGGATTCCCATGTAATAAGCTTGTTATTCAAGATAGAGCAACGTTTTAACGAACTGAAACAGTGTATCTTTGTGAATTCAGTTAGTTCCCAGTAGCAGGTTCTTGTAACATGTGTACTTTTTAAGATTTATCAAAATTTCCTGAATCGAATCTGAGTGACATGATGATTTTGGTTAGGTCCCAATAGGCCGCAGTAGTAATAAGTGGACTGTCGGGATATAGAAAAATTTTCACGAATGGAATCAAAATTTCTAGGCGAATTCAGTGAGTTCCCAATGGTACATGCTTGTATTAGTGTGCTTTTCGATATATAGCAACATTTTAAGGGTCGGAATCTAAGTATCATGGTGTATTCAGTAGGTTCCCAATAGGATTCGCATGTAATAAACTTGTTATTCAAGATAGAGCAACGTTTTTACGAATTGAAACAGTGTATCTTTGTGATTTCAGTTAGTTCCCAGTAGCAGGACCTTGTAATATGTGTACTTTAAAGATTTATCAAAATATGGTGAGCCGAATCTGAGTAACATGGTGAATTCGGTAGTTCCCAATAGGCCGTAGTAGTAATAAGTGGACTGTTCGGGATATAGAAAAATGTTCACGAATGAAATCAAAATTTCTAGGCAAATTAAGTGAGTTCCCACAGGGACATGCTTGTATGAGTGTGCTTTTCAATAAAGAGCAACATTTTAAGGAACGGTAACTAAGTGTCTTGTTGAATTCAGTACGTTCCCAATAGGATTCAATGTAATAAGCTTGTTATTCAAGATAGAGCACCTTTCTAACGAACTGAAACACTATTTCTTTGTGAATTCAGTTAGTTCTCAGTAGCAGGCTCTTGTAATTTCTGTACTTTTAAAGATTTATCAAAATATGGTGAGCCGAATTAGAGTAACATGGTGAATTCGGTTAGTTCCCAATAGGCCGCAGTAGTAATAAGTGGACTGTTCGGGATATAGAAAAATTTTAACGAATGGAATCAAAATTACTAGGCGAATTCAGTGAGTTCCCAATTGGACATGCTTGTATTAGTGTGCATTTCGATATATACCATCATTTTAAGGGACGGAATCTAAGTATCATGGTGAATTCAGTAGGTTCCCAATAGGATTCCCATGTAATAAGCTTGTTATTCAAGATAGAGCAACGTTTTAACGAACTGAAACAGTGTATCTTTGTGAATTCAGTTAGTTCCCAGTAGCAGGTTCTTATAATATGTGTACTTTTAAAGATTTATCAAAATATGGTGAGCCGAATCTGAGTAACATGGTGAATTCGGTAGTTCCCCATAGGCCGTAGTAGTAATAAGTGGACTGTTCGGGATATAGAAAAATGTTCACGAATGGAATCAAAATTTCTAGGCGAATTAAGTGAGTTCCCACAGGGACATGCTTGTATGAGTGTGCTTTTCAATAAAGATCAACATTTTAAGGAACGGAATCTAAGTACCATGGTGAATTCAGTAGGTTCCCAATAGGATTCCCATGTAATAAGCTTGTTATTCAAGATAGAGCAACGTTTTAACGAACTGAAACAGTGTATCTTTGTGAATTCAGTTAGTTCCCAGTAGCAGGTTCTTGTAATATGTGTACTTTTTAAGATTTATCAAAATTTCCTGAGTCGAATCTGAGTGACATGGAGATTTCGGTTAGATCCCAATAGGTCGCAGTAGTAATATTGGACTGTTCGGGATATAGAAAAATTTTAACGAATGGAATCAAAATTTCTAGGCGAATATAGTGAGTTTCCAATGGAACATGCTTGTATGAGTGTGGTATTCAATATAGAGCAACATTTTAAGGAACGGAATCTAAGTATCATGGTGAATTCAGTAGGTTCCCAAAAGGATTCCCATGTAATAAGCTTGTTATTCAAGATAGAGCAACGTTTTAACGAACTGAAACAGTGTATCTTTGTGAATTCAGTTAGTTCCCAGTAGCAGGTTCTTGTAACATGTGTACTTTTTAAGATTTATCAAAATTTCCTGAATCGAATCTGAGTGACATGCTGATTTTGGTTAGTTCCCAATAGGCCACAGTAGTAATAAGTGGACTGTCGGGATATAGAAAAATTTTCACGAATGGAATCAAAATTTCTAGGCGAATTCAGTGAGTCCCCAATGGGACATGCTTGTATTAGTGTGCTTTTCGATATATAGCAACATTTTAAGGGACGGAATCTAAGTATCATGGTGTATTCAGTAGGTTCCCAATAGGATTCGCATGTAATAAACTTGTTATTCAATAGAGCAACGTTTTTATGAATTGAAACAGTGTATCTTTGTGAATTCAGTTAGTTCCCAGTAGCAGGACCTTGTAATATGTGTACTTTAAAGATTTATCAAAATATGGTGAGCCGAATCTGAGTAACAAGGTGAATTCGGTTAGTTCCCAATAGGCCGTAGTAGTAATAAGTGGACTGTTCGGGATATAGAAAAATGTTCACGAATGGAATCAAAATTTCTAAGCAAATTAAGTGAGTTCCCACAGGGACATGCTTGTATGAGTGTGCTTTTCAATAAAGAGCAACATTTTAAGGAACGGTAACTAAGTATCTTGGTGAATTCAGTACGTTCCCAATAGGATTCAATGTAATAAGCTTGTTATTCAAGATAGAGCACCTTTCTAATGAACTGAAACACTGTTTCTTTGTGAATTCAGTTAGTTCCTACTAGCAGGCTCTTGTAATTTCTGTACTTTTAAAGATTTATCAAAATATGGTGAGCCGAATTAGAGTAACATGGTGAATTCGGTTAGTTCCCAATAGGCCGCAGTAGTAATAAGTGGACTGTTCGGGATATAGAAAAATTTTAACGAATGGAATCAAAATTCCTAGGCGAATTCAGTGAGTTCCCAATGGGACATGCTTGTATTAGTGTGCATTTCGATATATACCATCATTTTAAGGGACGGAATCTAAGTATCATGGTGAATTCAGTAGGTTCCCAATAGGATTCCCATGTAATAAGCTTGTTATTCAAGATAGCGCAACGTTTTAACGAACTGAAACAGTGTATCTTTGTGAATTCAGTTAGTTCCCAGTAGCAGGTTCTTATAATATGTGTACTTTTAAAGATTTATCAAAATATGGTGAGCCGAATCTGAGTAACATGGTGAATTCGGTTAGTTCCCAATAGGCCGCCGTAGTAATAAGTGGACTGTCGGGATATAGAAAAAATTCACGAATGGAATCAAAATTTCTAGGCGAATTAAGTGAGTTCCCAATGGGACATGCTTCTATGAGTGTGCTGTTCAATAAAGAGCAACATTTTAAGGAACGGAAACTCAGTATCATTGTGAATTCAGTACGTTCCCAAGGGATTCGATGTAATAAGCTTGTTATTCAAGATAGAGCAACGTTCTAATGAACTGAAACACTGTTTCTTTGTGAATACAGTTAGTTTCCAGTAGCAGGCTCTTGTAATTTGTGTACTTTTAAAGATTTATCAAAATATGGTGAGCCGAAACTGAGTAACATGGTGAATTCGGCTAGTTCCATATAGGCCGAGGTAGTAATAAGTGGACTGTTCGGGATATAGAAAAATTTTCACGAATGGAATCAAAATTTCTGGGTGAATTCAGTGGGTTCCCAATGGGACATGCTTGTATTAGTGTGCTTTTCGATATATAGCAACATTTTAAGGGACGGAATCTAAGTATCATGGTCAATTCAGTAGGTTCCCAATAGGATTCGCATGCAAGAAACTTGTTATTCAAGATAGAGCAACGTTTTACGAACTGAAACAGTGTATCTTTGTGAATTCAGTTAGTTCCCAGTAGCAGGCCCTTGTAATATGTGTACTTTTAAAGATTTATCAAAATATGGTGAGCCGAATCTGAGTAACATGCTGAATTCGGTTAGTTCCCAATAGGCCGCAGTAGTGATAAGGGGACTGTTCGGGATATAGAAAAATTTTCACGAATGGAATCAAAATTTCTGGATGAATTCAGTGAGTTCCCAATGGGACATGCTTGTATGAGTGTGATTTTCAATATAGAGCAACATTTTAAGGAACGGAATCTAAGTATCATGGTGAATTCAGTAGGTTCCCAATAGGATTCCCATGTAATAAGCTTGTTATTCAAGATAGAGCAACGTTTCAACGAACTGAAAGAGTGTATCTTTGTGAATTCAGTTAGGTCCCAGTAGCAGGCCCATGTAATATGTGTACTTTTTAAGATTTATCAAAATTTCCTGAGTCGAATCTGAGTGACATGGTGATTTCGGTTAGTTCCCAATAGGCCGCCGTAGTAATAAGTGGACTGTCGGGATATAGAAAAATTTCACGAATGGAATCAAATTTCGAGGCGAATTAAGTGAGTTCCCAATGGGACATGATTCTATGAGTGTGCTGTTCAATAAAGAGCAACATATTAAGGAACAGAAACTAAGTATCATTGTGAATTCAGTACGTTCCCAATAGGATTCGATGTAATAAGCTTGTTATTCAAGATACAGCAACGTTCTAACGAACTGAAACACTGTTTCTTTGTGAATTCAGTTAGTTTCCAATAGCAGGCTCTTGTAATTTGTGTACTTTTAAAGATTTATCAAAATATGGTGAGCCGAATCTGAGTAACATGGTGAATTCAGCTAGTTCCATAGAGGCCGAGGTAGTAATAAGTGGACTGTTCGGGATATAGAAAAATTTTCACGAATGGAATCAAAATTTCTGGGTGAATTCAGTGAGTTCCCAATGGGACATGCTTGTATGAGTGTGATTTTCAATATAGAGCAACATTTTAAGGAACGGAATCTAAGTATCATGGTGAATTCAGTAGGTTCCCAATAGGATTCGCATGTAATAAGCTTGTTATTCAAGATAGAGCAACGTTTTAACGAACTGAAACAGTGTATCTTTGTGAATTCACTTAGTTCCCAGTAGCAGGTTCTTGTAATATGTGTACTTTTTAAGATTTATCAAAATTTGGTGTGCCGAATCTGAGTAACATGGTGAATTCGGTTAGTTCCCAATAGGCCGCAGTAGTAATAAGTGGACTGTCGGGATATAGAAAAATTTTCACGAATGGAATCAAAATTTCTAGGCGAATTCAGTGAGTTCCCAATGTGACATGCTTGTATTAGTGTGCTTTTCGATATATAGCAACATTTTAAGGGACGGAATCTAAGTATCATGGTGAATTCAGTAGGTTCCCAATAGGATTCGCATGTAATAAACTTGTTATTCAAGATAGACGAACGTTTTTACGAACTGAAACAGTGTATCTTTGTGAATTCAGTTAGTTCCCAGTAGCAGGACCTTGTAATATGTGTACTTTAAAGATTTATCGAAATATGGTGGACCGAATCGAGTAACATGGTGAATTCGGTTAGTTCCCAATAGGCCGTAGTAGTAATAAGTGGACTGTACGGGATATAGAAAAATTTTCACGAATTGAATCAAAATTTCTAGGCGAATTAAGTGAGTTCCCACAGGGACATGCTTGTATGAATGTGCTTTTCAATAAATAGCAACATTTTAAGGAACGGTAACTAAGTATCTTGGTGAATTCAGTACGTTCCCAATAGGATTCAATGTAATAAGCTTGTTATTCAAGATAGAGCAACTTTCTAACGAACTGAAACACTGTTTCTTTGTGAATTCAGTTAGTTCCTACTAGCAGGCTCTTGTAATTTCTGTACTTTTAAAGATTTATCAAAATATGGTGAGCCGAATTAGAGTAACATGGTGAAATCGGTTAGTTCCCAATAGGCCGCAGTAGTAATAAGTGGACTGTTCGGGATATAGAAAAATTTTAACGAATGGAATCAAAATTCCTAGGCGAATTCAGTGAGTTCCCAATGGGACATGCTTGTATTAGTGTGCTTTTCGATATATACCATCATTTTAAGGGAAGGAATCGAAGTATCATGGTGAATTCAGTAGGTTCCCAATAGGATTCCCATGTAATAAGCTTGTTATTCAAGATAGAGCAACGTTTTATCGAACTGAAACAGTGTATCTTTGTGAATTCAGTTAGTTCCCAGTAGCAGGCCCTGGTAATATGTGTACTTTTAAAGATTTATCAAAATATGGTGAGCCGAATCTGAGTAACATGGTGAATTCGGTTAGATCCCAATAGGCCGCAGTAGTAATAAGTGGACTGTTCGGGATATAGAAAAATTTTCACGAATGGAATCAAAATTTCTAGGCGAATATAGTGAGTTCCCATGGGACATGCTGTATGAGTGTGCTTTTCAATATAGAGCCACATTTTAGGGAACGGAATCTAAGTACCATGTTGAATTCAGTAGGTTCCCATTAGGATTCCCATGTAATAAGCTTGTTATTCAAGATAGAGCAACGTTTTAACGAACTGAAACACTGTTTCTTTGTGAATTCAGTTAGTTCCCAGTAGCAGGTTCTTGTAATATGTGTACTTTTTAAGATTTATCAAAATTTCCTGAGTCGAATCTGAGTGACATGGTGATTTCGGTTAGATCCCAATAGGTCGCAGTAGTAATAAGTGGACTGTTCGGGATATAGAAAAATTTTCACGAATGGAATCAAAATTTCTAGGCGAATATAGTGAGTTTCCAATGGGACATGCTTGTATGAGTGTGCTATTCAATATAGAGCAACATTTTAAGGAACGGAATCTAAGTATCATGGTGAATTCAGTAGGTTCCCAATAGGATTCCCATGTAATAAGCTTGTTATTCAAGATAGAGCAAAGTTTTAACGAACTGAAACAGTGTATCTTTGTGAATTCAGTTAGTTCCCAGTAGCAGGTTCTTGTAACATGTGTACTTTTTAAGATTTATCAAAATTTCCTGAATCGAATCTGAGTGACATGCTGATTTTGGTTAGTTCCCAATAGGCCGCAGTAGTAATAAGTGGACTGTCGGGATATAGAAAAATTTTCACGAATGGAATCAAAATTTCTAGGCGAATTCAGTGAGTTCCCAATGGGACATGCTTGTATGAGTGTGCTTTTCGATATATAGCAACATTTTAAGGGACGGAATCTAAGTATCATGGTGAATTCAGTAGGTTCCCAATAGGATTCGCATGTAATAAACTTGTTATTCAAGATAGAGCAACGTTTTAACGAACTGAAACAGTGTATCTTTGTGAATTCACTTAGTTCCCAGTAGCAGGTTCTTGTAATATGTGTACTTTTTAAGATTTATCAAAATTTGGTGAGCCGAATCTGAGTAACATGGTGAATTCGTTTAGTTCCCAATAGGCCGCTGTAGTAATTAGTGGACTCTTCGGGATATGAAAAAATTTTCACGATTGGAATCAAAATTTCTGGGTGAATTCAGTGAGTTCCCAATGGGACATGCTTGTATGAGTGTGCTTTTCATTATAGATCAACATTTTAAGTAACGGAATCTAAGTATCATGGTGAATTCAGTAGGTTCCCAATACGATTCCCATGTAATAAGCTTGTTATTCAAGATAGAGCAACGTTTTAACGAATTGAAACACTGTTTCTTTGTGAATTCAGTTAGCTCCCAGTAGCAGGCCCTAGTAATATGTGTACTTTTAAAGATTTATCAAAATTTGGTGAGCCGAATCTGAGTAACATGGTGAATTCGGTTAGTTCCCAATAGGCCGCCGTAGTAATAAGTGGACTGTCGGGATATAGAAAAATTTCACGAATGGAATCAAAATTTCTAGGCAAATTAAGTGAGTTCCCAATGGGACATGCTTCTATGAGTGTGCTGTTCAATAAAGAGCAACATTTTAAGGAACGGAAACTCAGTATCATTGTGAATTCAGTACGTTCCCAAAGGATTCGATGTAATAAGCTTGTTAATCAAGATAGAGCAACGTTCTAATGAACTGAAACACAGTTTCTTTGTGAATACAGTTAGTTTCCAGTAGCAGGCTCTTGTATTTTGTGTACTTTTAAAGATTTATCAAAATATGGTGAGCCGAAACTGAGTAACATGGTGAATTCGGCTAGTTCCATATAGGCCGAGGTAGTAATAAGTGGACTGTTCGGGATATAGAAAAATTTTCACGAATGGAATCAAAATTTCTGGGTGAATTCAGTGGGTTCCCAATGGGACATGCTTGTATTAGTGTGCTTTTCGATATATAGCAACATTTTAAGGGACGGAATCTAAGTACCATGGTGAATTCTGTAGGTTCCCAATAGGATTCGCATGTAATAAGCTTGTTATTCAAGATAGAGCAACGTTTTAACGAACTGAAACACTGTTTCTTTGTGAATTCAGTTAGTTCCCAGGAGCAGGCCCTAGTAATATGTGTACTTTTAAAGATTTATCAAAATTTGGTGAGCCGAATCTGAGTAACATGGTGAATTCGGTTAGTTCCCAATAGGCCGCCGTAGTAATAAGTGAACTGTCGGGATATAGAAAAATTTCACGAATGGAATCAAAATTTCTAGGCGAATTAAGTGAGTTCCCAATGGGACATGCTTCTATGAGTGTGCTTTTCAATAAAGAGCAACATTTTAAGGAAGGGAAAATAAGTATCATGGTGAATTCAGTACGTTCCCAATAGGAATCGATGTAATAAGCTTGTTATTCAAGATAGAGCAACGTTCTAACGAATTGAAACACTGTTTCTTTGTGAATTCAGTTAGTTTCCAGTAGCAGGCTCTTGTAATTTCTGTACTTTTAAAGATTTATCAAAATATGGTGAGCCGAATCTGAGTAACATGGTGAATTCGGTTAGATCCCAATAGGCCAGAGTAGTAATAAGTGGACTGTTCGGGATATAGAAAAATTTTCACGAATGGAATCAAAATTTCTAGGCGAATATAGTGAGTTCCCAATGGGACATGCTTGTATGAGTGTGCTTTTAAATATAGAGCAACATTTTAAGGAACGGAATCTAAGTACCATGGTTAATTCAGTAGGTTCCCAATAGGATTCCCATGTAATAAGCTTGTTATTCAAGATAGAGCAACGTTTTAACGAACTGAAACAGTGTATCTTTGTGAATTCACTTAGTTCCCAGTAGCAGGTTCTTGTAATATGTGTACTTTTTAAGATTTATCAAAATTTGGTGAGCCGAATCTGAGTAACATGGTGAATTCGTTTAGTTCCCAATAGGCCGCTGTAGTAATAAGTGGACTCTTCGGGATATGAAAAAATTTTCACGATTGGAATCAAAATTTCTGGGTGAATTCAGTGAGTTCCCAATGGGACATGCTTGTATGAGTGTGCTTTTCATTATAGATCAACATTTTAAGTAACGGAATCTAAGTATCATGGTGAATTCAGTAGGTTCCCAATACGATTCCCATGTAATAAGCTTGTTATTCAAGATAGAGCAACGTTTTAACGAATTGAAACACTGTTTCTTTGTGAATTCAGTTAGCTCCCAGTAGCAGGCCCTAGTAATATGTGTACTTTTAAAGATTTATCAAAATTTGGTGAGCCGAATCTGAGTAACATGGTGAATTCGGTTAGTTCCCAATAGGCCGCCGTAGTAATAAGTGGACTGTCGGGATATAGAAAAATTTTCACGAATGGAATCAAAATTTCTAGGCGAATTAAGTGAGTTCCCACTGGGACATGCTTGTATGAGTGTGCTTTTCAATAAAGAGCAACATTTTAAGGAACGGTAACTAAGTATCTTGGTGAATTCAGTACGTTCCCAATAGGATTCAATGTAATAAGCTTGTTATTCAAGATAGAGCAACGTTTTAACGAACTGAAACAGTGTATCTTTGTGAATTCAGTTAGTTCCCAGTAGTAAGTTCTTGTAATATGTGTACTTTTTAAGATTTATCAAAATTTCCTGAGTCGAATCTGAGTGACATGGTGATTTCGGTTAGATCCCAATAGGTCGCTGTAGTAATAAGTGGACTGTTCGGGATAAGATAAATTTACACGAATGGAATCAAAATTTCTAGGCGAATATAGTGAGTTTCCAATGGGACATGCTTGTATGAGTGTGCTATTCAATATAGAGCAACATTTTAAGGAACGGAATCTAAGTATCATGGTGAATTCAGTAGGTTTTCAATAGGATTCCCATGTAATAAGCTTGTTATTCAAGATAGAGCAACGTTTTAACGAACTGAAAGAGTGTACCTTTGTGAATTCAGTTAGTTCCCAGTAGCAGGTTCTTGTAATATGTGTACTCTTTAAGATTTATCAAAATTTCCTGAGTCGAATCTGAATGACATGGTGATTTCGGTTAGTTCCCAATAGGCTGCATGAGTAATAAATGGACTGTCGGGATATAGAAAAATTTTCACGAATGGAATCAAATTTCTAGGCGAATTAAGTGAGTTCCCAATGGGACATGCTTGTATTAGTGTGCTTTTCGATATATAGCAACATTTTAAGGGACGGAATCTAAGTATCATGGTGAATTCAGTAGGTTCCCAATAGGATTCGCATGCAATAAACTTGTTATTCAAGATATAGCAAAGTTTTACGAATTGAAACAGTGTATCTTTGTGAATTCAGTTAGTTCCCAGTAGCAGGCCCTTGTAATATGTGTACTTTTAAAGATTTATCAAAATATGGTGAGCCGAATCTGAGGAACATGGTGAATACGGTTAGTTCCCAATAGGCCGCCGTAGTAATAAGTGGACTGTCGGGATATAGAAAAATTTCACGAATGGTATCAAAATTTCTAGGCGAATTAAGTGATTTGCCAATGGGACATGATTCTATGAGTGTGCTGTTCAATAAAGAGCAACATTTTAAGGAACAGAAACTAAGTATCATTGTGAATTCAGTACGTTCCCAATAGGATTCGATGTAATAAGCTTGTTATTCAAGATACAGCAACGTTCTAATGAACTGAAACACTGTTTCTTTGTGAATTCAGTTAGTTTCCAGTAACAGGCTCTTGTAATTTGTGTACTTTTAAAGATTTATCAAAATATGTTGAGCCGAATCTGAGTAACATGGTGAATTCAGCTAGTTCCATAGAGGCCGAGGTAGTTAATAAGTGGACTGTTCGGGATATAGAAAAATTTTCACGAATGGAATCAAAATTTCTGGGTGAATTCAGTGAGTTCCCAATGGGACATGCTTGTATGAGTGTTTTTCAATATCGAGCAACATTTTAAGGAACGGAATCTAAGTATCATGGTGAATTCAGTAGGTTTTCAATAGGATTCCCATGTAATAAGCTTGTTATTCAAGATAGAGCAACATTTTAACGAACTGAAACAGTGTATCTTTGTGAATTCAGTTAGTTCCCAGTAGCAGGTTCTTGTAATATGTGTTCTTTTTAAGATTTATCAAAATTTCCTGAGTCGAATCTGAATGACATGGTGATTTCGGTTAGTTCCCAATAGGCCGCATGAGTAATAAATGGACTGTCGGGATATAGAAAAATTTTCACGAATGGAATCAAAATTTCTAGGCGAATTCAGTGAGTTCCCAATGGGACATGCTTGTATTAGTGTGCTTTTCGATATATAGCAACATTTTAAGGGACGGAATCTAAGTATCATGGTGAATTCAGTAGGTTCCCAATAGGATTCGCATGCAATAAACTTGTTATTCAAGATATAGCAACGTTTTACGAACTGAAACAGTGTATCTTTGTGAATTCAGTTAGTTCCCAGTAGCAGGCCCTTGTAATATGTGTACTTTTAAAGATTTATCAAAATATGGTGAGCCGAATCTGAGTAACATGGTGAATACGGTTAGTTCCCAATAGGCCGCAGTAGTAATAAGTGGACTGTTCGGGATATAGAAAAATTTTCACGAATGGAATCAAAATTTCTAGGCGAATATAGTGAGTTCCCAATGGGATATGCTTGTATGAGTGTGCTTTTCAATATAGAGCAACATTTTAAGGAACGGAATCTAAGTACCATGGTGAATTCAGTAGGTTCCCAATAGGATTCCCATGTAATAAGCTTGTTATTCAAGATAGAGCAACGTTTTAACGAACTGAAACAGTGTATCTTTGTGAATTCACTTAGTTCCCAGTAGCAGGTTCTTGTAATATGTGTACTTTTTAAGATTTATCAAAATTTGGTGAGCCGAATCTGAGTAACATGGTGAATTCGGTTAGTTCCCAATAGGCCGCAGTAGTAATAAGTGGACTGTCGGGATATAGAAAAATTTTCACGAATGGAATCAAAATTTCTAGGCGAATTCAGTGAGTTCCCAATGTGACATGCTTGTATTAGTGTGCTTTTCGATATATAGCAACATTTTAAGGGACGGAATCTAAGTATCATGGTGAATTCAGTAGGTTCCCAATAGGATTCGCATGTAATAAACTTGTTATTCAAGATAGAGCAACGTTTTTACGAACTGAAACAGTGTATCTTGTGAATTCACTTAATTCCCAGTAGCAGGACCTTGTAATATGTGTACTTCAAAGATTTATCAAAATATGGTGGGCCGAATCTGAGTAACATGGTGAATTCGGTTAGTTCCCAATAGGCCGTAGTAGTAATAAGTGGACTGTACGGGATATAGAAAAATTTTCACGAATGGAATCAAAATTTCTATGCGAATTAAGTGAGTTCCCACAGGGACATGCTTGTATGAATGTGCTTTTCAATAAAGAGCAACATTTTAAGGAACGGTAACTAAGTATCTTGGTGAAATCAGTACGTTCCCAATAGGATTCAATGTAATAAGCTTGTTATTCAAGATAGAGCAACTTTCTAACGAACTGAAACACTGTTTCTTTGTGAATTCAGTTAGTTCTCAGTAGCAGGCTCTTGTAATTTCTGTACTTTTAAAGATTTATCCAAATATGGTGAGCCGAATTAGAGTAACATGGTGAATTCGGTTAGTTCCCAATAGGCCGCAGTAGTAATAAGTGGACTGTTCGGGATATAGAAAAATTTTCACGAATGGAATCAAAATTCCTAGGCGAATTCAGTGAGTTCCCAATGGGACATGCTTCAATTAGTGTGCTTTTCGATATATACCATCATTTTAAGGGACGGAATCTAAGTATCATGGTGAATTCAGTAGGTTCCCAATAGGATTCCCATGTAATAAGCTTGTTATTCAAGATAGGGCAACGTTTTATCGAACTGAAACAGTGTATCTTTGTGAATTCAGTTAGTTCCCAGTAGCAGGCCCTTGTAATATGTGTACTTTTAAAGATTTATCAAAATATGGTGAGACGAATCTGAGTAACATGGTGAATTCGGTTAGATCCCAATAGGCCGCAGTAGTAATAAGTGGACTGTTCGGGATATAGAAAAATTTTCACGAATGGAATCAAAATTTCTAGGCGAATATAGTGAGTTCCCAATGGGACATGCTTGTATGAGTGTGCTATTCAATATAGAGCAACATTTTAAGGAACGGAATCTAAGTATCATGGTGAATTCAGTAGGTTCCCAATAGGATTCCCATGTCATAAGCTTGTTATTCAAGATAGAGCAACGTTTTAACGAACTGAAACAGTGTATCTATGTGAATTCAGTTAGTTCCCAGTAGCAGGTTCTTGTAACATGTGTACTTTTTAAGATTTATCAAAATTTCCTGAATCGAATCTGAGTGACATGCTGATTTTGGTTAGTTCCCAATAGGCCGCAGTAGTAATAAGTGGACTGTCGGGATATAGAAAAATTTTCACGAATGGAATCAAAATTTCTAGGCGAATTCAGTGAGTTCCCAATGGGACATGCTTGTATTAGTGTGCTTTTCGATATATAGCAACATTTTAACGGACGGAATCTAAGTATCATGGTGAATTCAGTAGGTTCCCAATAGGATTCGCATGTAATAAACTTGTTATTCAAGATAGAGCAACGTTTTTACGAATTGAAACAGTGTATCTTTGTGAATTCAGTTAGTTCCCAGTAGCAGGACCTTGTAATATGTGTACTTTAAAGATTTATCAAAATATGGTGAGCCGAATCTGAGTAACATGGTGAATTCGGTTAGTTCCCAATAGGCCGTAGTAGTAATAAGTGGACTGTTCGGGATATGGAAAAATGTTCACGAATGGAATCAAAATTTCTAGGCAAATTAAGTGAGTTCCCACAGGGACATGCGTGTATGAGTGTGCTTTTCAATAAAGAGCAACATTTTAAGGAACGGTAACTAAGTATCTTTGTGAATTCAGTACGTTCCCAATAGGATTCAATGTAATAAGCTTGTTATTCAAGATAGAGCAACTTTCTAACGAACTGAAACACAGTTTCTTTGTGAATTCAGTTAGTTCCTACTAGCAGGCTCTTGTAATTTCTGTACTTTTAAAGATTTATCAAAATATGGTGAGCCGAATTAGAGTAACATGGTGAATTCGGTTAGTTCCCAATAGGCCGCAGTAGTAATAAGTGGACTGTTCGGGATATAGAAAAATTTTAACGAATGGAATCAAAATTCCTAGGCGAATTCAGTGAGTTCCCAATGGGACATGCTTGTATTAGTGTGCTTTTCGATATATACCATCATTTTAAGGGACGGAATCTAAGTATCATGGTGAATTCAGTAGGTTCCCAATAGGATTCCCATGTAATAAGCTTGTTCTTCAAGATAGAGCAACGTTTTATCGAACTGAAACAGTGTATCTTTGTGAATTCAGTTAGTTCCCAGTAGCAGGCCCTTGTAATATGTGTACTTTTAAAGATTTATCAAAATATGGTGAGACGAATCTGAGTAACATGGTGAATTCGGTTAGATCCCAATAGGCCGCAGTAGTAATAAGTGGACTGTTCGGGATATAGAAAAATTTTCACGAATGGAATCAAAATTTCTAGGCGAATATAGTGAGTTCCCAATGGGACATGCTTGTATGAGTGTGCTTTTCAATATAGAGCAACATTTTAGGGAACGGAATCTAAGTACCATGGTGAATTCAGTAGGTTCCCAATAGGATTCCCATGTAATAAGCTTGTTATTCAAGATAGAGCAACGTTTTAACGAACTGAAACACTGTTTCTTTGTGAATTCAGTTAGTTCCCAGTAGCAGGTTCTTGTAATATGTGTACTTTTTAAGATTTATCAAAATTTCCTGAGTCGAATCTGAGTGACATGGTGATTTCGGTTAGATCCCAATAGGTCGCAGTAGTAATAAGTGGACTGTTCGGGATATAGAAAAATTTTCACGAACGGAATCAAAATTTCTAGGCGAATATAGTGAGTTTCCAATGGGACATGCTTGTATGAGTGTGCTATTCAATATAGAGCAACATTTTAAGGAACGGAATCTAAGTATCATGGTGAATTCAGTAGGTTCCCAATAGGATTCCCATTAATAAGCTTGTTATTCAAGATAGAGCAACGTTTTAACGAACTGAAACAGTGTATCTTTGTGAATTCAGTTAGTTCCCAGTAGCAGGTTCTTGTAACATGTGTACTTTTTAAGATTTATCAAAATTTCCTGAATCGAATCTGAGTGACATGCTGATTTTGGTTAATTCCCAATAGGCCGCAGTAGTAAAAGTGGACTGTCGGGATATAGAAAAATTTTCACGAATGGAATCAAAATTTCTAGGCGAATTCAGTGAGTTCCCAATGGGACATGCTTGTATGAGTGTGCTTTTCGATATATAGCAACATTTTAAGGGACGGAATCTAAGTATCATGGTGAATTCAGTAGGTTCCCAATAGGATTCGCATGTAATAAACTTGTTATTCAAGATAGAGCAACGTTTTTACGAATTGAAACAGTGTATCTTTGTGAATTCAGTTAGTTCCCAGTAGCAGGACCTTGTAATATGTGTACTTTAAAGATTTATCAAAATATGGTGAGCCGAATCTGAGTGACATGGTGAATTCGGTTAGTTCCCAATAGGCCGTAGTAGTAATAAGTGGACTGTTCGGGATATAGAAAAATGTTCACGAATGGAATCAAAATTTCTAGGCAAATTAAGTGAGTTCCCACAGGGACATGCTTGTATGAGTGTGCTTTTCAAGAAAGAGCAACATTTTTAGGAACGGTAACTAAGTATCTTGGTGAATTCAGTACGTTCCCAATAGGATTCAATGTAATAAGCTTGTTATTCAAGGTAGATCACCTTTCTAACGAACTGAAACACTGTTTCTTTGTGAATTCAGTTAGTTCCTACTAGCAGGCTCTTGTAATTTCTGTACTTTTAAAGATTTATCAAAATATGGTGAGCCGAATTAGAGTAACATGGTGAATTCGGTTAGTTCCCAATAGGCCAGAGTAGTAATAAGTGGACTGTTCGGGATATAGAAAAATTTTCACGAATGGAATCAAAATTTCTAGGCGAATATAGTGAGTTCCCAATGGGACATGCTTGTATGAGTGTGCTTTTAAATATAGAGCAACATTTTAAGGAACGGAATCTAAGTACCATGGTTAATTCAGTAGGTTCCCAATAGGATTCCCATGTAATAAGCTTGTTATTCAAGATAGAGCAACGTTTTAACGAACTGAAACAGTGTATCTTTGTGAATTCACTTAGTTCCCAGTAGCAGGTTCTTGTAATATGTGTACTTTTTAAGATTTATCAAAATTTGGTGAGCCTAATCTGAGTAACATGGTGAATTCGTTTAGTTCCCAATAGGCCGCTGTAGTAATAAGTGGACTCTTCGGGATATGAAAAAATTTTCACGATTGGAATCAAAATTTCTGGGTGAATTCAGTGAGTTCCCAATGGGACATGCTTGTATGAGTGTGCTTTTCATTATAGATCAACATTTTAAGTAACGGAATCTAAGTATCATGGTGAATTCAGTAGGTTCCCAATACGATTCCCATGTAATAAGCTTGTTATTCAAGATAGAGCAACGTTTTAACGAATTGAAACACTGTTTCTTTGTGAATTCAGTTAGCTCCCAGTAGCAGGCCCTAGTAATATGTGTACTTTTAAAGATTTATCAAAATTTGGTGAGCCGAATCTGAGTAACATGGTGAATTCGGTTAGTTCCCAATAGGCCGCCGTAGTAATAAGTGGACTGTCGGGATATAGAAAAATTTCACGAATGGAATCAAAATTTCTAGGCGAATTAAGTGAGTTCCCAATGGGACATGCTTGTATGAGTGTGCTTTTCAATAAAGAGCAACATTTTAAGGAACGGTAACTAAGTATCTTGGTGAATTCAGTACGTTCCCAATAGGATTCAATGTAATAAGCTTGTTATTCAAGATAGAGCAACGTTTTAACGAACTGAAACAGTGTATCTTTGTGAATTCAGTTAGTTCCCAGTAGTAGATTCTTGTAATATGTGTACTTTTTAAGATTTATCAAAATTTCCTGAGTCGAATCTGAGTGACATGGTGATTTCGGTTAGATCCCAATAGGTCGCTGTAGTAATAAGTGGACTGTTCGGGATATAGATAAATTTACACGAATGGAATCAAAATTTCTAGGCGAATATAGTGAGTTTCCAATGGGACATGCTTGTATGAGTGTGCTATTCAATATAGAGCAACATTTTAAGGAACGGAATCTAAGTATCATGGTGAATTCAGTAGGTTTTCAATAGGATTCCCATGTAATAAGCTTGTTATTCAAGATAGAGCAACGTTTTAACGAACTGAAAGAGTGTATCTTTGTGAATTCAGTTAGTTCCCAGTAGCAGGTTCTTGTAATATGTGTACTTTTTAAGATTTATCAAAATTTCCTGAGTCGAATCTGAATGACATGGTGATTTCGGTTAGTTCCCAATAGGCCGCATGAGTAATAAATGGACTGTCGGGATATAGAAAAATTTTCACGAATGGAATCAAATTTCTAGGCGAATTCAGTGAGTTCCCAATGGGACATGCTTGTATTAGTGTGCTTTTCGATATATAGCAACATTTTAAGGGACGGAATCATATATCATGGTGAAATCAGTAGGTTCCCAATAGGATTCGCATGCAATAAACTTGTTATTCAAGATATAGCAACGTTTTACGAACTGAAACAGAGTATCTTTGTGAATTCAGTTAGTTCCCAGTAGCAGGCCCTTGTAATATGTGTACTTTTAAAGATTTATCAAAATATGGTGAGCCGAATCTGAGTAACATGGTGAATACGGTTAGTTCCCAATAGGCCGCCGTAGTAATAAGTGGACTGTCGGGATATAGAAAAATTTCACGAATGGAATCAAAATTTCTAGGCGAATTAAGTGAGTTCCCAATGGGACATGATTCTATGAGTGCTCTGTTCAATAAAGAGCAACATTTTAAGGAACAGAAACTAAGTATCATTGTGAATTCAGTACGTTCCCAATAGGATTCGATGTAATAAGCTTGTTATTCAAGATACAGCAACGTTCTAACGAACTGAAACACTGTTTCTTTGTGAATTCAGTTAGTTTCCAGTAGCAGGCTCTTGTAATTTGTGTACTTTTAAAGATTTATCAAAATATGGTGAGCCGAATCTGAGTAACATGGTGAATTCAGCTAGTTCCATAGAGGCCGAGGTAGTAATAAGTGGACTGTTCGGGATATAGAAAAATTTTCACGAATGGAATCAAAATTTCTGGGTGAATTCAGTGAGTTCCCAATGGGACATGCTTGTATGAGTGTTTTTCAATATCGAGCAACATTTTAAGGAACGGAATCTAAGTATCATGGTGAATTCAGTAGGTTTTCAATAGGATTCCCATGTAATAAGCTTGTTATTCAAGATAGAGCAACATTTTAACGAACTGAAACAGTGTATCTTTGTGAATTCAGTTAGTTCCCAGTAGCAGGTTCTTGTAATATGTGTACTTTTTAAGATTTATCATAATTTCCTGAGTCGAATCTGAATGACATGGTGATTTCGGTTAGTTCCCAATAGGCCGCATGAGTAATAAATGGACTGTCGGGATATAGAAAAAATTTCACGAATGGAATCAAAATTTCTAGGCGAATTCAGTGAGTTCCCAATGGGACATGCTTGTATTGGTGTGTTTTTCGATATATAGCAACATTTTAAGGGACGGAATCTAAGTATCATGGTGAATTCAGTAGGTTCCCAATAGGATTCGCATGCAATAAACTTGTTATTCAAGATATAGCAACGTTTTACGAACTGAAACAGTGTATCTTTGTGAATTCAGTTAGTTCCCAGTAGCAGGCCCTTGTAATATGTGTACTTTTAAAGATTTATCAAAATATGTTGAGCCGAATCTGAGTATCATGGTGAATACGGTTAGTTCCCAATAGGCCGCAGTAGTAATAAGTGGACTGTTCGGGATATAGAAAAATTTTCACGAATGGAATCAAAATTTCTAGGCGAATATAGTGAGTTCCCAATGGGACATGCTTGTATGAGTGTGCTTTTCAATATAGAGCAACATTTTAAGGAACGGAATTTAAGTACAATGGTGAATTCAGTAGGTTCCCAATAGGATTCCCATGTAATAAGCTTGTTATTCAAGATAGAGCAACTTTCTAACGAACTGAAACACTGTTTCTTTGTGAATTCAGTTAGATCCTACTAGCAGGCTCTTGTAATTTCTGTACTTTTAAAGATTTATCAAAATATGGTGAGCCGAATTAGAGTAACATGGTGAATTCGGTTAGTTCCCAATAGGCCGCAGTAGTAATAAGTGGACTGTTCGGGATATAGAAAAATTTTAACGAATGGAATCAAAATTACTAGGCGAATTCAGTGAGTTCCCAATGGGACATGCTTGTATTAGTGTGCATTTCGATATATACCATCATTTTAAGGGACGGAATCTAAGTATCATGGTGAATTCAGTAGGTTCCCAATAGGATTCCCATGTAATAAGCTTGTTATTCAAGATAGAGCAACGTTTTAACGAACTGAAACAGTGTATCTTTGTGAATTCAGTTAGTTCCCATTAGCAGGTTCTTGTAACATGTGTACTTTTTAAGATTTATCAAAATTTCCTGAATCGAATCTGAGTGACATGCTGATTTTGGTTACTTCCCAATAGGCCGCAGTAGTAATAAGTGGACTGTCGGGATATTGAAAAATTTTCACGAATGGAATCAAAATTTCTAGGCGAATTCAGTGAGTTCCCAATGGGACATGCTTGTATGAGTGTGCTTTTCGATATATAGCAACATTTTAAGGGACGGAATCTAAGTATCATGGTGAATTCAGTAGGTTCCCAATAGGATTCGCATGTAATAAACTTGTTATTCAAGATAGAGCAACGTTTTTACGAATTGAAACAGTGTATCTTTGTGAATTCAGTTAGTTCCCAGTAGCAGGACCTTGTAATATGTGTACTTTAAAGATTTATCAAAATATGGTGAGCCGAATCTGA
This sequence comes from Rattus norvegicus, assembly GCF_021556685.1. NCBI lineage: Eukaryota > Metazoa > Chordata > Mammalia > Rodentia > Muridae > Rattus > Rattus norvegicus. Next base: position 1,365,282 of record NC_141538.1, on the reverse strand, counting down.
GTGACATGGTGAATTCGGTTAGTTCCCAATAGGCCGTAGTAGTAATAAGTGGACTGTTCGGGATATAGAAAAATGTTCACGAATGGAATCAAAATTTCTAGGCAAATTAAGTGAGTTCCCACAGGGACATGCTTGTATGAGTGTGCTTTTCAAGAAAGAGCAACATTTTAAGGAACGGTAACTAAGTATCTTGGTGAATTCAGTACGTTCCCAATAGGATTCAATGTAATAAGCTTGTTATTCAAGATAGAGCACCTTTCTAACGAACTGAAACACTGTTTCTTTGTGAATTCAGTTAGTTCCTACTAGCAGGCTCTTGTAATTTCTGTACTTTTAAAGATTTATCAAAATATGGTGAGCCGAATTAGAGTAACATGGTGAATTCGGTTAGTTCCCAATAGGCCGCAGTAGTAATAAGTGGACTGTTCGGGATATAGAAAAATTTTAACGAATGGAATCAAAATTCCTAGGCGAATTCAGTGAGTTCCCAATGGGACATGCTTGTATTAGTGTGCATTTCGATATATACCATCATTTTAAGGGACGGAATCTAAGTATCATGGTGAATTCAGTAGGTTCCCAATAGGATTCCCATGTAATAAGCTTGTTATTCAAGATAGAGCAACGTTTTAACGAACTGAAACAGTGTATCTTTGTGAATTCAGTTAGTTCCCAGTAGCAGGTTCTTATAATATGTGTACTTTTAAAGATTTATCAAAATATGGTGAGCCGAATCTGAGTAACATGGTGAATTCGGTTAGATCCCCATAGGCCGCAATAGTAATAAGTGGACTCTTCGGGATATGAAAAAATTTTCACGAATGGAATCAAAATTTCTGGGCGAATTCAGTGAGTTCCCAATGGGACATGATTGTATGAGTGTGCTTTTCAATATAGAGCAACATTTTAAGGAATGGAATCTAAGTACCATGGTGAATTCAGTAGGTTCCCAATAGGATTGGCATGAAAAGCTTGTTATTCAAGATAGAGCAACGTTTTAACGAACTGAAACACTGTTTCTTTGTGAATTCAGTTAGTTCCCAGGAGCAGGCCCTAGTAATATGTGTACTTTTAAAGATTTATCAAAATTTGGTGAGCCGAATCTGAGTAACATGGTGAATTCGGTTAGTTCCCAATAGGCCGCCGTAGTAATAAGTGAACTGTCGGGATATAGAAAAATTTCACGAATGGAATCAAAATTTCTAGGCGAATTAAGTGAGTTCCCAATGGGACATGCTTCTATGAGTGTGCTTTTCAATAAAGAGCAACATTTTAAGGAAGGGAAAATAAGTATCATGGTGAATTCAGTATGTTCCCAATAGGAATCGATGTATTAAGCTTGTTATTCAAGATAGAGCAACGTTCTAACGAATTGAAACACTGTTTCTTTGTGAATTCAGTTAGTTCCCAGTAGCAGGCTCTTGTAATTTCTGTACTTTTAAAGATTTATCAAAATATGGTGAGCCGAATCTGAGTAACATGGTGAATTCGGTTAGATCCAAATAGGCCAGAGTAGTAACAAGTGGACTGTTCGGGATATAGAAAAATTTTCACGAATGGAATCAAAATTTCTAGGCGAATATAGTGAGTTCCCAATGGGACATGCTTGTATGAGTGTGCTTTTAAATATAGAGCAACATTTTAAGGAACGGAATCTAAGTACCATGGTTAATTCAGTAGGTTCCCAATAGGATTCCCATGTAATAAGCTTGTTATTCAAGATAGAGCAAGGTTTTAACGAACTGAAACAGTGTATCTTTGTGAATTCACTTAGTTCCCAGTAGCAGGTTCTTGTAATATGTGTACTTTTTAAGATTTATCAAAATTTGGTGAGCCGAATCTGAGTAACATGGTGAATTCGTTTAGTTCCCAATAGGCCGCTGTAGTAATAAGTGGACTCTTCGGGATATGAAAAAATTTTCACGATTGGAATCAAAATTTCTGGGTGAATTCAGTGAGTTCCCAATGGGACATGCTTGTATGAGTGTGCTTTTCATTATAGATCAACATTTTAAGTAACGGAATCTAAGTATCATGGTGAATTCAGTAGGTTCCCAATACGATTCCCATGTAATAAGCTTGTTATTCAAGATAGAGCAACGTTTTAACGAACTGAAACAGTGTATCTTTGTGAATTCAGTTAGTTCCCAGTAGCAGGACCTGGTAATATGTGTACTTTAAAGATTTATCAAAATATGGTGGGCCGAATCTGAGTAACATGGTGAATTCGGTTAGTTCCCAATAGGCCGTAGTAGTAATAAGTGGACTGTACGGGATATAGAAAAATTTTCACGAATGGAATCAAAATTTCTAGGCGAATTAAGTGAGTTCCCACAGGGACATGCTTGTATGAATGTGCTTTTCAATAAAGAGCAACATTTTAAGGAACGGTAACTAAGTATCTTGGTGAATTCAGTACGTTCCCAATAGGATTCAATGTAATAAGCTTGTTATTCAAGATAGAGCAACGTTTTAACGAACTGAAACAGTGTATCTTTGTGAATTCAGTTAGTTCCCAGTAGTAGGTTCTTGTAATATGTGTACTTTTTAAGATTTATCAAAATTTCCTGAGTCGAATCTGAGTGACATGGTGATTTCGGTTAGATCCCAATAGGTCGCTGTAGTAATAAGTGGACTGTTCGGGATATAGAAAAATTTACACGAATGGAATCAAAATTTCTAGGCGAATATAGTGAGTTTCCAATGGGACATGCTTGTATGAGTGTGCTATTCAATATAGAGCAACATTTTAAGGAACGGAATCTAAGTACAATGGTGAATTCAGTAGGTTCCCAATAGGATTCCCATGTAATAAGCTTGTTATTCAAGATAGAGCAACGTTTTAACGAACTAAAACAGTGTATCTTTGTGAATTCACTTAGTTCCCAGTAGCAGGTTCTTGTAATATGTGTACTTTTTAAGATTTATCAAAATTTGGTGAGCCGAATCTGAGTAACATGGTGAATTCGGTTAGTTCCCAATAGGCCGCAGTAGTAATAAGTGGATTGTCGGGATATAGAAAAATTTTCACGAATGGAATCAAAATTTCTAGGCGAATTCAGTGAGTTCCCAATGTGACATGCTTGTATTAGTGTGCTTTTCGATATATAGCAACATTTTAAGGGACGGAATCTAAGTATCATTGTGAATTAAGTAGGTTCCCAATAGGATTCGCATGTAATAAACTTGTTATTCAAGATAGAGCAACGTTTTTACGAACTAAAACAGTGTATCTTGTGAATTCAGTTAGTTCCCAGTAGCAGGACCTGGTAATATGTGTACTTTAAAGATTTATCAAAATATGGTGGGCCGAATCTGAGTAACATGGTGAATTCGGTTAGTTCCCAATAGGCCGTAGTAGTAATAAGTGGACTGTACGGGATATAGAAAAATTTTCACGAATGGAATCAAAATTTCTAGGCGAATTAAGTGAGTTCCCACAGGGACATGCTTGTATGAATGTGCTTTTCAATAAAGAGCAACATTTTAAGGAACGGTAACTAAGTATCTTGGTGAATTCAGTACGTTCCCAATAGGATTCAATGTAATAAGCTTGTTATTCAAGATAGAGCAACTTTCTAACGAACTGAAACACTGTTTCTTTGTGAATTCAGTTAGTTCTCAGTAGCAGGCTCTTGTAATTTCTGTACTTTTAAAGATTTATCAAAATATGGTGAGCCGAATTAGAGTAACATGGTGAATTCGGTTAGTTCCCAATAGGCCGCAGTAGTAATAAGTGGACTGTTCGGGATATAGAAAAATTTTAACGAATGGAATCAAAATTCCTAGGCGAATTCAGTGAGTTCCCAATGGGACATGCTTGTATTAGTGTGATTTTCGATATATACCATCATTTTAAGGGAAGGAATCGAAGTATCATGGTGAATTCAGTAGGTTCCCAATAGGATTCCCATGTAATAAGCTTGTTCTTCAAGATAGAGCAACGTTTTATCGAACTGAAACAGTGTATCTTTGTGAATTCAGTTAGTTCCCAGTAGCAGGCCCTTGTAATATGTGTACTTTTAAAGATTTATCAAAATATGGTGAGACGAATCTGAGTAACATGGTGAATTCGGTTAGATCCCAATAGGCCGCAGCAGTAATAAGTGGACTGTTCGGGATATAGAAAAATTTTCACGAATGGAATCAAAATTTCTAGGCGAATATAGTGAGTTCCCAATGGGACATGCTTGTATGAGTGTGCTTTTCAATATAGAGCAACATTTTAGGGAACGGAATCTAAGTACCATGGTGAATTCAGTAGGTTCCCAATAGGATTCGCATGTAATATGCTTGTTATTCAAGATAGAGCAACGTTTTAACGAACTGAAACAGTGTATCTTTGTGAATTCAGTTAGTTCCCAGTAGCAGGTTCTTGTAATATGTGTACTTTTTAAGATTTATCAAAATTTCCTGAGTCGAATCTGAGTGACATGGTGATTTCGGTTAGATCCCAATAGGTCGCAGTAGTAATAAGTGGACTGTTCGGGATATAGAAAAATTTTCACGAACGGAATCAAAATTTCTAGGCGATTATACTGAGTTTCCAATGGGACATGCTTGTATGAGTGTGCTATTAAATATAGAGCAACATTTTAAGGAACGGAATCTAAGTATCATGGTGAATTCAGTAGGTTCCCAATAGGATTCCCATGTAATAAGCTTGTTATTCAAGATAGAGCAACTTTCTAACGAACTGAAACACTGTTTCTTTGTGAATTCAGTTAGATCCTACTAGCAGGCTCTTGTAATTTCTGTACTTTTAAAGATTTATCAAAATATGGTGAGCCGAATTAGAGTAACATGGTGAATTCGGTTAGTTCCCAATAGGCCGCAGTAGTAATAAGTGGACTGTTCGGGATATAGAAAAATTTTCACGAATGGAATCAAAATTTCTAGGCGAATTCAGTGAGTTCCCAATGTGACATGCTTGTATGAGTGTGCTTTTCGATATATAGCAACATTTTAAGGAACGGAATCTAAGTATCATGGTGAATTCAGTAGGTTCCCAATAGGATTCCCATGTAATAAGCTTGTTATTCAAGATAGAGCAACGTTTTAACGAACTGAAACAGTGTATCTTTGTGAATTCAGTTAGTTCCCAGTAGCAGGTTCTTGTAACATGTGTACTTTTTAAGATTTATCAAAATTTCCTGAATCGAATCTGAGTGACATGATGATTTTGGTTAGTTCCCAATAGGCCGCAGTAGTAATAAGTGGACTGTCGGGATATAGAAAAATTTTCACGAATGGAATCAAAATTTCTAGGCGAATTCAGTGAGTTCCCAATGGGACATGCTTGTATTAGTGTGCTTTTCGATATATAGCAACATTTTAAGGGTCGGAATCTAAGTATCATGGTGTATTCAGTAGGTTCCCAATAGGATTCGCATGTAATAAACTTGTTATTCAAGATAGAGCAACGTTTTTACGAATTGAAACAGTGTATCTTTGTGAATTCAGTTAGTTCCCAGTAGCAGGACCTTGTACTATGTGTACTTTAAAGATTTATCAAAATATGGTGAGCCGAATCTGAGTAACATGGTGAATTCGGTAGTTCCCAATAGGCCGTAGTAGTAATAAGTGGACTGTTCGGGATATAGAAAAATGTTCACGAATGAAATCAAAATTTCTAGGCAAATTAAGTGAGTTCCCACAGGGACATGCTTGTATGAGTGTGCTTTTCAATAAAGAGCAACATTTTAAGGAACGGTAACTAAGTGTCTTGTTGAATTCAGTACGTTCCCAATAGGATTCAATGTAATAAGCTTGTTATTCAAGATAGAGCACCTTTCTAACGAACTGAAACACTGTTTCTTTGTGAATTCAGTTAGTTCTCAGTAGCAGGCTCTTGTAATTTCTGTACTTTTAAAGATTTATCAAAATATGGTGAGCCGAATTAGAGTAACATGGTGAATTCGGTTAGTTCCCAATAGGCCGCAGTAGTAATAAGTGGACTGTTCGGGATATAGAAAAATTTTAACGAATGGAATCAAAATTACTAGGCGAATTCAGTGAGTTCCCAATGGGACATGCTTGTATTAGTGTGCATTTCGATATATACCATCATTTTAAGGGACGGAATCTAAGTATCATGGTGAATTCAGTAGGTTCCCAATAGGATTCCCATGTAATAAGCTTGTTATTCAAGATAGAGCAACGTTTTAACGAACTGAAACAGTGTATCTTTGTGAATTCAGTTAGTTCCCAGTAGCAGGTTCTTATAATATGTGTACTTTTAAAGATTTATCAAAATATGGTGAGCCGAATCTGAGTAAAATGGTGAATTCGGTAGTTCCCCATAGGCCGTAGTAGTAATAAGTGGACTGTTCGGGATATAGAAAAATGTTCACGAATGGAATCAAAATTTCTAGGCGAATTAAGTGAGTTCCCACAGGGACATGCTTGTATGAGTGTGCTTTTCAATAAAGAGCAACATTTTAAGGAACGGTAACTAAGTATCTTGGTGAATTCAGTACGTTCCCAATAGGATTCAATGTAATAAGCTTGTTATTCAAGATAGAGCACCTTTCTAACGAACTGAAACACTGTTTCTTTGTGAATTCAGTTAGTTCTCAGTAGCAGGCTCTTGTAATTTCTGTACTTTTAAAGATTTATCAAAATATGGTGAGCCGAATTAGAGTAACATGGTGAATTCGGTTAGTTCCCAATAGGCCGCAGTAGTAATAAGTGGACTGTTCGGGATATAGAAAAATTTTAACGAATGGAATCAAAATTCCTAGGCGAATTCAGTGAGTTCCCAATGGGACATGCTTGTATTAGTGTGCTTTTCGATATATACCATCATTTTAAGGGACGGAATCTAAGTATCATGGTGTATTCAGTAGGTTCCCAATAGGATTCCCATGTAATAAGCTTGTTATTCAAGATAGAGCAACGTTTTATCGAACTGAAACAGTGTATCTTTGTGAATTCAGTTAGTTCCCAGTAGCAGGCCCTTGTAATATGTGTACTTTTAAAGATTTATCAAAATATGGTGGGCCGAATCTGAGTAACATGGTGAAATCGGTTAGTTCCCAATAGGCCGTAGTAGTAATAAGTGGACTGTACGGGATATAGAAAAATTTTCACGAATGGAATCAAAATTTCTAGGCGAATTAAGTGAGTTCCCACAGGGACATGCTTGTATGAATGGGCTTTTCAATATAGAGCAACATTTTAGGGAACGGAATCTAAGTACCATGGTGAATTCAGTAGGTTCCCAATAGGATTCCCGTGTAATAAGCTTGTTATTCAAGATAGAGCAACGTTTTAACGAACTGAAACTGTGTATCTTTGTGAATTCAGTTAGTTCCCAGTAGCAGGTTCTTGTAATATGTGTACTTTTTAAGATTTATCAAAATTTCCTGAGTCGAATCTGAGTGACATGGTGATTTCGGTTAGATCCCAATAGGTCGCAGTAGTAATAAGTGGACTGTTCGGGATATAGAAAAATTTTCACGAATGGAATCAAAATTTCTAGGCGAATATAGTGAGTTTCCAATGGAACATGCTTGTATGAGTGTGCTATTCAATATAGAGCAACATTTTAAGGAACGGAATCTAAGTATCATGGTGAATTCAGTAGGTTCCCAATAGGATTCCCATGTAATAAGCTTGTTATTCAAGATAGAGCAACGTTTTAACGAACTGAAACAGTGCATCTTTGTGAATTCAGTTAGTTCCCAGTAGCAGGTTCTTGTAACATGTGTACTTTTTAAGATTTATCAAAATTTCCTGAATCGAATCTGAGTGACATGATGATTTTGGTTAGTTCCCAATAGGCCGCAGTAGTAATAAGTGGACTGTCGGGATATAGAAAAATTTTCACGAATGGAATCAAAATTTCTAGGCGAATTCAGTGAGTTCCCAATGGGACATGCTTGTATTAGTGTGCTTTTCGATATATAGCAACATTTTAAGGGTCGGAATCTAAGTATCATGGTGTATTCAGTAGGTTCCCAATAGGATTCGCATGTAATAAACTTGTTATTCAAGATAGAGCAACGTTTTTACGAATTGAAACAGTGTATCTTTGTGATTTCAGTTAGTTCCCAGTAGCAGGACCTTGTAATATGTGTACTTTAAAGATTTATCAAAATATGGTGAGCCGAATCTGAGTAACATGGTGAATTCGGTAGTTCCCAATAGGCCGTAGTAGTAATAAGTGGACTGTTCGGGATATAGAAAAATGTTCACGAATGAAATCAAAATTTCTAGGCAAATTAAGTGAGTTCCCACAGGGACATGCTTGTATGAGTGTGCTTTTCAATAAAGAGCAACATTTTAAGGAACGGTAACTAAGTGTCTTGTTGAATTCAGTACGTTCCCAATAGGATTCAATGTAATAAGCTTGTTATTCAAGATAGAGCACCTTTCTAACGAACTGAAACACTGTTTCTTTGTGAATTCAGTTAGTTCTCAGTAGCAGGCTCTTGTAATTTCTGTACTTTTAAAGATTTATCAAAATATGGTGAGCCGAATTAGAGTAACATGGTGAATTCGGTTAGTTCCCAATAGGCCGCAGTAGTAATAAGTGGACTGTTCGGGATATAGAAAAATTTTAACGAATGGAATCAAAATTACTAGGCGAATTCAGTGAGTTCCCAATGGGACATGCTTGTATTAGTGTGCATTTCGATATATACCATCATTTTAAGGGACGGAATCTAAGTATCATGGTGAATTCAGTAGGTTCCCAATAGGATTCCCATGTAATAAGCTTGTTATTCAAGATAGAGCAACGTTTTAACGAACTGAAACAGTGTATCTTTGTGAATTCAGTTAGTTCCCAGTAGCAGGTTCTTATAATATGTGTACTTTTAAAGATTTATCAAAATATGGTGAGCCGAATCTGAGTAACATGGTGAATTCGGTAGTTCCCCATAGGCCGTAGTAGTAATAAGTGGACTGTTCGGGATATAGAAAAATGTTCACGAATGGAATCAAAATTTCTAGGCGAATTAAGTGAGTTCCCACAGGGACATGCTTGTATGAGTGTGCTTTTCAATAAAGAGCAACATTTTAAGGAACGGAATCTAAGTACCATGGTGAATTCAGTAGGTTCCCAATAGGATTCCCATGTAATAAGCTTGTTATTCAAGATAGAGCAACGTTTTAACGAACTGAAACAGTGTATCTTTGTGAATTCAGTTAGTTCCCAGTAGCAGGTTCTTGTAATATGTGTACTTTTTAAGATTTATCAAAATTTCCTGAGTCGAATCTGAGTGACATGGAGATTTCGGTTAGATCCCAATAGGTCGCAGTAGTAATATTGGACTGTTCGGGATATAGAAAAATTTTAACGAATGGAATCAAAATTTCTAGGCGAATATAGTGAGTTTCCAATGGAACATGCTTGTATGAGTGTGGTATTCAATATAGAGCAACATTTTAAGGAACGGAATCTAAGTATCATGGTGAATTCAGTAGGTTCCCAAAAGGATTCCCATGTAATAAGCTTGTTATTCAAGATAGAGCAACGTTTTAACGAACTGAAACAGTGTATCTTTGTGAATTCAGTTAGTTCCCAGTAGCAGGTTCTTGTAACATGTGTACTTTTTAAGATTTATCAAAATTTCCTGAATCGAATCTGAGTGACATGCTGATTTTGGTTAGTTCCCAATAGGCCACAGTAGTAATAAGTGGACTGTCGGGATATAGAAAAATTTTCACGAATGGAATCAAAATTTCTAGGCGAATTCAGTGAGTCCCCAATGGGACATGCTTGTATTAGTGTGCTTTTCGATATATAGCAACATTTTAAGGGACGGAATCTAAGTATCATGGTGTATTCAGTAGGTTCCCAATAGGATTCGCATGTAATAAACTTGTTATTCAATAGAGCAACGTTTTTATGAATTGAAACAGTGTATCTTTGTGAATTCAGTTAGTTCCCAGTAGCAGGACCTTGTAATATGTGTACTTTAAAGATTTATCAAAATATGGTGAGCCGAATCTGAGTAACAAGGTGAATTCGGTTAGTTCCCAATAGGCCGTAGTAGTAATAAGTGGACTGTTCGGGATATAGAAAAATGTTCACGAATGGAATCAAAATTTCTAAGCAAATTAAGTGAGTTCCCACAGGGACATGCTTGTATGAGTGTGCTTTTCAATAAAGAGCAACATTTTAAGGAACGGTAACTAAGTATCTTGGTGAATTCAGTACGTTCCCAATAGGATTCAATGTAATAAGCTTGTTATTCAAGATAGAGCACCTTTCTAATGAACTGAAACACTGTTTCTTTGTGAATTCAGTTAGTTCCTACTAGCAGGCTCTTGTAATTTCTGTACTTTTAAAGATTTATCAAAATATGGTGAGCCGAATTAGAGTAACATGGTGAATTCGGTTAGTTCCCAATAGGCCGCAGTAGTAATAAGTGGACTGTTCGGGATATAGAAAAATTTTAACGAATGGAATCAAAATTCCTAGGCGAATTCAGTGAGTTCCCAATGGGACATGCTTGTATTAGTGTGCATTTCGATATATACCATCATTTTAAGGGACGGAATCTAAGTATCATGGTGAATTCAGTAGGTTCCCAATAGGATTCCCATGTAATAAGCTTGTTATTCAAGATAGCGCAACGTTTTAACGAACTGAAACAGTGTATCTTTGTGAATTCAGTTAGTTCCCAGTAGCAGGTTCTTATAATATGTGTACTTTTAAAGATTTATCAAAATATGGTGAGCCGAATCTGAGTAACATGGTGAATTCGGTTAGTTCCCAATAGGCCGCCGTAGTAATAAGTGGACTGTCGGGATATAGAAAAAATTCACGAATGGAATCAAAATTTCTAGGCGAATTAAGTGAGTTCCCAATGGGACATGCTTCTATGAGTGTGCTGTTCAATAAAGAGCAACATTTTAAGGAACGGAAACTCAGTATCATTGTGAATTCAGTACGTTCCCAAAGGATTCGATGTAATAAGCTTGTTATTCAAGATAGAGCAACGTTCTAATGAACTGAAACACTGTTTCTTTGTGAATACAGTTAGTTTCCAGTAGCAGGCTCTTGTAATTTGTGTACTTTTAAAGATTTATCAAAATATGGTGAGCCGAAACTGAGTAACATGGTGAATTCGGCTAGTTCCATATAGGCCGAGGTAGTAATAAGTGGACTGTTCGGGATATAGAAAAATTTTCACGAATGGAATCAAAATTTCTGGGTGAATTCAGTGGGTTCCCAATGGGACATGCTTGTATTAGTGTGCTTTTCGATATATAGCAACATTTTAAGGGACGGAATCTAAGTATCATGGTCAATTCAGTAGGTTCCCAATAGGATTCGCATGCAAGAAACTTGTTATTCAAGATAGAGCAACGTTTTACGAACTGAAACAGTGTATCTTTGTGAATTCAGTTAGTTCCCAGTAGCAGGCCCTTGTAATATGTGTACTTTTAAAGATTTATCAAAATATGGTGAGCCGAATCTGAGTAACATGCTGAATTCGGTTAGTTCCCAATAGGCCGCAGTAGTGATAAGGGGACTGTTCGGGATATAGAAAAATTTTCACGAATGGAATCAAAATTTCTGGATGAATTCAGTGAGTTCCCAATGGGACATGCTTGTATGAGTGTGATTTTCAATATAGAGCAACATTTTAAGGAACGGAATCTAAGTATCATGGTGAATTCAGTAGGTTCCCAATAGGATTCCCATGTAATAAGCTTGTTATTCAAGATAGAGCAACGTTTCAACGAATGAAAGAGTGTATCTTTGTGAATTCAGTTAGGTCCCAGTAGCAGGCCCATGTAATATGTGTACTTTTTAAGATTTATCAAAATTTCCTGAGTCGAATCTGAGTGACATGGTGATTTCGGTTAGTTCCCAATAGGCCGCCGTAGTAATAAGTGGACTGTCGGGATATAGAAAAATTTCACGAATGGAATCAAATTTCGAGGCGAATTAAGTGAGTTCCCAATGGGACATGATTCTATGAGTGTGCTGTTCAATAAAGAGCAACATATTAAGGAACAGAAACTAAGTATCATTGTGAATTCAGTACGTTCCCAATAGGATTCGATGTAATAAGCTTGTTATTCAAGATACAGCAACGTTCTAACGAACTGAAACACTGTTTCTTTGTGAATTCAGTTAGTTTCCAATAGCAGGCTCTTGTAATTTGTGTACTTTTAAAGATTTATCAAAATATGGTGAGCCGAATCTGAGTAACATGGTGAATTCAGCTAGTTCCATAGAGGCCGAGGTAGTAATAAGTGGACTGTTCGGGATATAGAAAAATTTTCACGAATGGAATCAAAATTTCTGGGTGAATTCAGTGAGTTCCCAATGGGACATGCTTGTATGAATGGGCTTTTCAATATAGAGCAACATTTTAGGGAACGGAATCTAAGTACCATGGTGAATTCAGTAGGTTCCCAATAGGATTCCCATGTAATAAGCTTGTTATTCAAGATAGAGCAACGTTTTAACGAACTGAAACAGTGTATCTTTGTGAATTCAGTTAGTTCCCAGTAGCAGGTTCTTGTAATATGTGTACTTTTTAAGATTTATCAAAATTTCCTGAGTCGAATCTGAGTGACATGGTGATTTCGGTTAGATCCCAATAGGTCGCAGTAGTAATATTGGACTGTTCGGGATATAGAAAAATTTTAACGAATGGAATCAAAATTTCTAGGCGAATATAGTGAGTTTCCAATGGGACATGCTTGTATGAGTGTGCTATTCAATATAGAGCAACATTTTAAGGAACGGAATCTAAGTATCATGGTGAATTCAGTAGGTTCCCAATAGGATTCCCATGTAATAAGCTTGTTATTCAAGATAGAGCAACGTTTTAACGAACTGAAACAGTGTATCTTTGTGAATTCAGTTAGTTCCCAGTAGCAGGTTCTTGTAACATGTGTACTTTTTAAGATTTATCAAAATTTCCTGAATCGAATCTGAGTGACATGATGATTTTGGTTAGTTCCCAATAGGCCGCAGTAGTAATAAGTGGACTGTCGGGATATAGAAAAATTTTCACGAATGGAATCAAAATTTCTAGGCGAATTCAGTGAGTTCCCAATGGGACATGCTTGTATTAGTGTGCTTTTCGATATATAGCAACATTTTAAGGGTCGGAATCTAAGTATCATGGTGTATTCAGTAGGTTCCCAATAGGATTCGCATGTAATAAACTTGTTATTCAAGATAGAGCAACGTTTTTACGAATTGAAACAGTGTATCTTTGTGATTTCAGTTAGTTCCCAGTAGCAGGACCTTGTAATATGTGTACTTTAAAGATTTATCAAAATATGGTGAGCCGAATCTGAGTAACATGGTGAATTCGGTAGTTCCCAATAGGCCGTAGTAGTAATAAGTGGACTGTTCGGGATATAGAAAAATGTTCACGAATGAAATCAAAATTTCTAGGCAAATTAAGTGAGTTCCCACAGGGACATGCTTGTATGAGTGTGCTTTTCAATAAAGAGCAACATTTTAAGGAACGGTAACTAAGTGTCTTGTTGAATTCAGTACGTTCCCAATAGGATTCAATGTAATAAGCTTGTTATTCAAGATAGAGCACCTTTCTAACGAACTGAAACACTGTTTCTTTGTGAATTCAGTTAGTTCTCAGTAGCAGGCTCTTGTAATTTCTGTACTTTTAAAGATTTATCAAAATATGGTGAGCCGAATTAGAGTAACATGGTGAATTCGGTTAGTTCCCAATAGGCCGCAGTAGTAATAAGTGGACTGTTCGGGATATAGAAAAATTTTAACGAATGGAATCAAAATTACTAGGCGAATTCAGTGAGTTCCCAATGGGACATGCTTGTATTAGTGTGCATTTCGATATATACCATCATTTTAAGGGACGGAATCTAAGTATCATGGTGAATTCAGTAGGTTCCCAATAGGATTCCCATGTAATAAGCTTGTTATTCAAGATAGAGCAACGTTTTAACGAACTGAAACAGTGTATCTTTGTGAATTCAGTTAGTTCCCAGTAGCAGGTTCTTATAATATGTGTACTTTTAAAGATTTATCAAAATATGGTGAGCCGAATCTGAGTAACATGGTGAATTCGGTAGTTCCCCATAGGCCGTAGTAGTAATAAGTGGACTGTTCGGGATATAGAAAAATGTTCACGAATGGAATCAAAATTTCTAGGCGAATTAAGTGAGTTCCCACAGGGACATGCTTGTATGAGTGTGCTTTTCAATAAAGAGCAACATTTTAAGGAACGGAATCTAAGTACCATGGTGAATTCAGTAGGTTCCCAATAGGATTCCCATGTAATAAGCTTGTTATTCAAGATAGAGCAACGTTTTAACGAACTGAAACAGTGTATCTTTGTGAATTCAGTTAGTTCCCAGTAGCAGGTTCTTGTAATATGTGTACTTTTTAAGATTTATCAAAATTTCCTGAGTCGAATCTGAGTGACATGGAGATTTCGGTTAGATCCCAATAGGTCGCAGTAGTAATATTGGACTGTTCGGGATATAGAAAAATTTTAACGAATGGAATCAAAATTTCTAGGCGAATATAGTGAGTTTCCAATGGAACATGCTTGTATGAGTGTGGTATTCAATATAGAGCAACATTTTAAGGAACGGAATCTAAGTATCATGGTGAATTCAGTAGGTTCCCAAAAGGATTCCCATGTAATAAGCTTGTTATTCAAGATAGAGCAACGTTTTAACGAACTGAAACAGTGTATCTTTGTGAATTCAGTTAGTTCCCAGTAGCAGGTTCTTGTAACATGTGTACTTTTTAAGATTTATCAAAATTTCCTGAATCGAATCTGAGTGACATGCTGATTTTGGTTAGTTCCCAATAGGCCACAGTAGTAATAAGTGGACTGTCGGGATATAGAAAAATTTTCACGAATGGAATCAAAATTTCTAGGCGAATTCAGTGAGTCCCCAATGGGACATGCTTGTATTAGTGTGCTTTTCGATATATAGCAACATTTTAAGGGACGGAATCTAAGTATCATGGTGTATTCAGTAGGTTCCCAATAGGATTCGCATGTAATAAACTTGTTATTCAATAGAGCAACGTTTTTATGAATTGAAACAGTGTATCTTTGTGAATTCAGTTAGTTCCCAGTAGCAGGACCTTGTAATATGTGTACTTTAAAGATTTATCAAAATATGGTGAGCCGAATCTGAGTAACAAGGTGAATTCGGTTAGTTCCCAATAGGCCGTAGTAGTAATAAGTGGACTGTTCGGGATATAGAAAAATGTTCACGAATGGAATCAAAATTTCTAAGCAAATTAAGTGAGTTCCCACAGGGACATGCTTGTATGAGTGTGCTTTTCAATAAAGAGCAACATTTTAAGGAACGGTAACTAAGTATCTTGGTGAATTCAGTACGTTCCCAATAGGATTCAATGTAATAAGCTTGTTATTCAAGATAGAGCACCTTTCTAATGAACTGAAACACTGTTTCTTTGTGAATTCAGTTAGTTCCTACTAGCAGGCTCTTGTAATTTCTGTACTTTTAAAGATTTATCAAAATATGGTGAGCCGAATTAGAGTAACATGGTGAATTCGGTTAGTTCCCAATAGGCCGCAGTAGTAATAAGTGGACTGTTCGGGATATAGAAAAATTTTAACGAATGGAATCAAAATTCCTAGGCGAATTCAGTGAGTTCCCAATGGGACATGCTTGTATTAGTGTGCATTTCGATATATACCATCATTTTAAGGGACGGAATCTAAGTATCATGGTGAATTCAGTAGGTTCCCAATAGGATTCCCATGTAATAAGCTTGTTATTCAAGATAGCGCAACGTTTTAACGAACTGAAACAGTGTATCTTTGTGAATTCAGTTAGTTCCCAGTAGCAGGTTCTTATAATATGTGTACTTTTAAAGATTTATCAAAATATGGTGAGCCGAATCTGAGTAACATGGTGAATTCGGTTAGTTCCCAATAGGCCGCCGTAGTAATAAGTGGACTGTCGGGATATAGAAAAAATTCACGAATGGAATCAAAATTTCTAGGCGAATTAAGTGAGTTCCCAATGGGACATGCTTCTATGAGTGTGCTGTTCAATAAAGAGCAACATTTTAAGGAACGGAAACTCAGTATCATTGTGAATTCAGTACGTTCCCAAAGGATTCGATGTAATAAGCTTGTTATTCAAGATAGAGCAACGTTCTAATGAACTGAAACACTGTTTCTTTGTGAATACAGTTAGTTTCCAGTAGCAGGCTCTTGTAATTTGTGTACTTTTAAAGATTTATCAAAATATGGTGAGCCGAAACTGAGTAACATGGTGAATTCGGCTAGTTCCATATAGGCCGAGGTAGTAATAAGTGGACTGTTCGGGATATAGAAAAATTTTCACGAATGGAATCAAAATTTCTGGGTGAATTCAGTGGGTTCCCAATGGGACATGCTTGTATTAGTGTGCTTTTCGATATATAGCAACATTTTAAGGGACGGAATCTAAGTATCATGGTCAATTCAGTAGGTTCCCAATAGGATTCGCATGCAAGAAACTTGTTATTCAAGATAGAGCAACGTTTTACGAACTGAAACAGTGTATCTTTGTGAATTCAGTTAGTTCCCAGTAGCAGGCCCTTGTAATATGTGTACTTTTAAAGATTTATCAAAATATGGTGAGCCGAATCTGAGTAACATGCTGAATTCGGTTAGTTCCCAATAGGCCGCAGTAGTGATAAGGGGACTGTTCGGGATATAGAAATATTTTCACGAATGGAATCAAAATTTCTGGATGAATTCAGTGAGTTCCCAATGGGACATGCTTGTATGAGTGTGATTTTCAATATAGAGCAACATTTTAAGGAACGGAATCTAAGTATCATGGTGAATTCAGTAGGTTCCCAATAGGATTCCCATGTAATAAGCTTGTTATTCAAGATAGAGCAACGTTTCAACGAATGAAAGAGTGTATCTTTGTGAATTCAGTTAGGTCCCAGTAGCAGGCCCATGTAATATGTGTACTTTTTAAGATTTATCAAAATTTCCTGAGTCGAATCTGAGTGACATGGTGATTTCGGTTAGTTCCCAATAGGCCGCCGTAGTAATAAGTGGACTGTCGGGATATAGAAAAATTTCACGAATGGAATCAAATTTCGAGGCGAATTAAGTGAGTTCCCAATGGGACATGATTCTATGAGTGTGCTGTTCAATAAAGAGCAACATATTAAGGAACAGAAACTAAGTATCATTGTGAATTCAGTACGTTCCCAATAGGATTCGATGTAATAAGCTTGTTATTCAAGATACAGCAACGTTCTAACGAACTGAAACACTGTTTCTTTGTGAATTCAGTTAGTTTCCAATAGCAGGCTCTTGTAATTTGTGTACTTTTAAAGATTTATCAAAATATGGTGAGCCGAATCTGAGTAACATGGTGAATTCAGCTAGTTCCATAGAGGCCGAGGTAGTAATAAGTGGACTGTTCGGGATATAGAAAAATTTTCACGAATGGAATCAAAATTTCTGGGTGAATTCAGTGAGTTCCCAATGGGACATGCTTGTATGAGTGTGATTTTCAATATAGAGCAACATTTTAAGGAACGGAATCTAAGTATCATGGTGAATTCAGTAGGTTCCCAATAGGATTCGCATGTAATAAGCTTGTTATTCAAGATAGAGCAACGTTTTAACGAACTGAAACAGTGTATCTTTGTGAATTCACTTAGTTCCCAGTAGCAGGTTCTTGTAATATGTGTACTTTTTAAGATTTATCAAAATTTGGTGTGCCGAATCTGAGTAACATGGTGAATTCGGTTAGTTCCCAATAGGCCGCAGTAGTAATAAGTGGACTGTCGGGATATAGAAAAATTTTCACGAATGGAATCAAAATTTCTAGGCGAATTCAGTGAGTTCCCAATGTGACATGCTTGTATTAGTGTGCTTTTCGATATATAGCAACATTTTAAGGGACGGAATCTAAGTATCATGGTGAATTCAGTAGGTTCCCAATAGGATTCGCATGTAATAAACTTGTTATTCAAGATAGACGAACGTTTTTACGAACTGAAACAGTGTATCTTTGTGAATTCAGTTAGTTCCCAGTAGCAGGACCTTGTAATATGTGTACTTTAAAGATTTATCGAAATATGGTGGGCCGAATCGAGTAACATGGTGAATTCGGTTAGTTCCCAATAGGCCGTAGTAGTAATAAGTGGACTGTACGGGATATAGAAAAATTTTCACGAATGGAATCAAAATTTCTAGGCGAATTAAGTGAGTTCCCACAGGGACATGCTTGTATGAATGTGCTTTTCAATAAATAGCAACATTTTAAGGAACGGTAACTAAGTATCTTGGTGAATTCAGTACGTTCCCAATAGGATTCAATGTAATAAGCTTGTTATTCAAGATAGAGCAACTTTCTAACGAACTGAAACACTGTTTCTTTGTGAATTCAGTTAGTTCCCAGTAGCAGGCTCTTGTAATTTCTGTACTTTTAAAGATTTATCAAAATATGGTGAGCCGAATTAGAGTAACATGGTGAAATCGGTTAGTTCCCAATAGGCCGCAGTAGTAATAAGTGGACTGTTCGGGATATAGAAAAATTTTAACGAATGGAATCAAAATTCCTAGGCGAATTCAGTGAGTTCCCAATGGGACATGCTTGTATTAGTGTGCTTTTCGATATATACCATCATTTTAAGGGAAGGAATCGAAGTATCATGGTGAATTCAGTAGGTTCCCAATAGGATTCCCATGTAATAAGCTTGTTATTCAAGATAGAGCAACGTTTTATCGAACTGAAACAGTGTATCTTTGTGAATTCAGTTAGTTCCCAGTAGCAGGCCCTGGTAATATGTGTACTTTTAAAGATTTATCAAAATATGGTGAGCCGAATCTGAGTAACATGGTGAATTCGGTTAGATCCCAATAGGCCGCAGTAGTAATAAGTGGACTGTTCGGGATATAGAAAAATTTTCACGAATGGAATCAAAATTTCTAGGCGAATATAGTGAGTTCCCATGGGACATGCTGTATGAGTGTGCTTTTCAATATAGAGCCACATTTTAGGGAACGGAATCTAAGTACCATGGTGAATTCAGTAGGTTCCCATTAGGATTCCCATGTAATAAGCTTGTTATTCAAGATAGAGCAACGTTTTAACGAACTGAAACACTGTTTCTTTGTGAATTCAGTTAGTTCCCAGTAGCAGGTTCTTGTAATATGTGTACTTTTTAAGATTTATCAAAATTTCCTGAGTCGAATCTGAGTGACATGGTGATTTCGGTTAGATCCCAATAGGTCGCAGTAGTAATAAGTGGACTGTTCGGGATATAGAAAAATTTTCACGAATGGAATCAAAATTTCTAGGCGAATATAGTGAGTTTCCAATGGGACATGCTTGTATGAGTGTGCTATTCAATATAGAGCAACATTTTAAGGAACGGAATCTAAGTATCATGGTGAATTCAGTAGGTTCCCAATAGGATTCCCATGTAATAAGCTTGTTATTCAAGATAGAGCAAAGTTTTAACGAACTGAAACAGTGTATCTTTGTGAATTCAGTTAGTTCCCAGTAGCAGGTTCTTGTAACATGTGTACTTTTTAAGATTTATCAAAATTTCCTGAATCGAATCTGAGTGACATGCTGATTTTGGTTAGTTCCCAATAGGCCGCAGTAGTAATAAGTGGACTGTCGGGATATAGAAAAATTTTCACGAATGGAATCAAAATTTCTAGGCGAATTCAGTGAGTTCCCAATGGGACATGCTTGTATGAGTGTGCTTTTCGATATATAGCAACATTTTAAGGGACGGAATCTAAGTATCATGGTGAATTCAGTAGGTTCCCAATAGGATTCGCATGTAATAAACTTGTTATTCAAGATAGAGCAACGTTTTAACGAACTGAAACAGTGTATCTTTGTGAATTCACTTAGTTCCCAGTAGCAGGTTCTTGTAATATGTGTACTTTTTAAGATTTATCAAAATTTGGTGAGCCGAATCTGAGTAACATGGTGAATTCGTTTAGTTCCCAATAGGCCGCTGTAGTAATTAGTGGACTCTTCGGGATATGAAAAAATTTTCACGATTGGAATCAAAATTTCTGGGTGAATTCAGTGAGTTCCCAATGGGACATGCTTGTATGAGTGTGCTTTTCATTATAGATCAACATTTTAAGTAACGGAATCTAAGTATCATGGTGAATTCAGTAGGTTCCCAATACGATTCCCATGTAATAAGCTTGTTATTCAAGATAGAGCAACGTTTTAACGAATTGAAACACTGTTTCTTTGTGAATTCAGTTAGCTCCCAGTAGCAGGCCCTAGTAATATGTGTACTTTTAAAGATTTATCAAAATTTGGTGAGCCGAATCTGAGTAACATGGTGAATTCGGTTAGTTCCCAATAGGCCGCCGTAGTAATAAGTGGACTGTCGGGATATAGAAAAATTTCACGAATGGAATCAAAATTTCTAGGCAAATTAAGTGAGTTCCCAATGGGACATGCTTCTATGAGTGTGCTGTTCAATAAAGAGCAACATTTTAAGGAACGGAAACTCAGTATCATTGTGAATTCAGTACGTTCCCAAAGGATTCGATGTAATAAGCTTGTTAATCAAGATAGAGCAACGTTCTAATGAACTGAAACACAGTTTCTTTGTGAATACAGTTAGTTTCCAGTAGCAGGCTCTTGTATTTTGTGTACTTTTAAAGATTTATCAAAATATGGTGAGCCGAAACTGAGTAACATGGTGAATTCGGCTAGTTCCATATAGGCCGAGGTAGTAATAAGTGGACTGTTCGGGATATAGAAAAATTTTCACGAATGGAATCAAAATTTCTGGGTGAATTCAGTGGGTTCCCAATGGGACATGCTTGTATTAGTGTGCTTTTCGATATATAGCAACATTTTAAGGGACGGAATCTAAGTACCATGGTGAATTCTGTAGGTTCCCAATAGGATTCGCATGTAATAAGCTTGTTATTCAAGATAGAGCAACGTTTTAACGAACTGAAACACTGTTTCTTTGTGAATTCAGTTAGTTCCCAGGAGCAGGCCCTAGTAATATGTGTACTTTTAAAGATTTATCAAAATTTGGTGAGCCGAATCTGAGTAACATGGTGAATTCGGTTAGTTCCCAATAGGCCGCCGTAGTAATAAGTGAACTGTCGGGATATAGAAAAATTTCACGAATGGAATCAAAATTTCTAGGCGAATTAAGTGATTTGCCAATGGGACATGATTCTATGAGTGTGCTGTTCAATAAAGAGCAACATTTTAAGGAACAGAAACTAAGTATCATTGTGAATTCAGTACGTTCCCAATAGGATTCGATGTAATAAGCTTGTTATTCAAGATACAGCAACGTTCTAATGAACTGAAACACTGTTTCTTTGTGAATTCAGTTAGTTTCCAGTAACAGGCTCTTGTAATTTGTGTACTTTTAAAGATTTATCAAAATATGTTGAGCCGAATCTGAGTAACATGGTGAATTCAGCTAGTTCCATAGAGGCCGAGGTAGTTAATAAGTGGACTGTTCGGGATATAGAAAAATTTTCACGAATGGAATCAAAATTTCTGGGTGAATTCAGTGAGTTCCCAATGGGACATGCTTGTATGAGTGTTTTTCAATATCGAGCAACATTTTAAGGAACGGAATCTAAGTATCATGGTGAATTCAGCAGGTTTTCAATAGGATTCCCATGTAATAAGCTTGTTATTCAAGATAGAGCAACATTTTAACGAACTGAAACAGTGTATCTTTGTGAATTCAGTTAGTTCCCAGTAGCAGGTTCTTGTAATATGTGTTCTTTTTAAGATTTATCAAAATTTCCTGAGTCGAATCTGAATGACATGGTGATTTCGGTTAGTTCCCAATAGGCCGCATGAGTAATAAATGGACTGTCGGGATATAGAAAAATTTTCACGAATGGAATCAAAATTTCTAGGCGAATTCAGTGAGTTCCCAATGGGACATGCTTGTATTAGTGTGCTTTTCGATATATAGCAACATTTTAAGGGACGGAATCTAAGTATCATGGTGAATTCAGTAGGTTCCCAATAGGATTCGCATGCAATAAACTTGTTATTCAAGATATAGCAACGTTTTACGAACTGAAACAGTGTATCTTTGTGAATTCAGTTAGTTCCCAGTAGCAGGCCCTTGTAATATGTGTACTTTTAAAGATTTATCAAAATATGGTGAGCCGAATCTGAGTAACATGGTGAATACGGTTAGTTCCCAATAGGCCGCAGTAGTAATAAGTGGACTGTTCGGGATATAGAAAAATTTTCACGAATGGAATCAAAATTTCTAGGCGAATATAGTGAGTTCCCAATGGGATATGCTTGTATGAGTGTGCTTTTCAATATAGAGCAACATTTTAAGGAACGGAATCTAAGTACCATGGTGAATTCAGTAGGTTCCCAATAGGATTCCCATGTAATAAGCTTGTTATTCAAGATAGAGCAACGTTTTAACGAACTGAAACAGTGTATCTTTGTGAATTCACTTAGTTCCCAGTAGCAGGTTCTTGTAATATGTGTACTTTTTAAGATTTATCAAAATTTGGTGAGCCGAATCTGAGTAACATGGTGAATTCGGTTAGTTCCCAATAGGCCGCAGTAGTAATAAGTGGACTGTCGGGATATAGAAAAATTTTCACGAATGGAATCAAAATTTCTAGGCGAATTCAGTGAGTTCCCAATGTGACATGCTTGTATTAGTGTGCTTTTCGATATATAGCAACATTTTAAGGGACGGAATCTAAGTATCATGGTGAATTCAGTAGGTTCCCAATAGGATTCGCATGTAATAAACTTGTTATTCAAGATAGAGCAACGTTTTTACGAACTGAAACAGTGTATCTTGTGAATTCACTTAATTCCCAGTAGCAGGACCTTGTAATATGTGTACTTCAAAGATTTATCAAAATATGGTGGGCCGAATCTGAGTAACATGGT
The DNA here is from genome assembly GCF_021556685.1 of Rattus norvegicus. Classification (NCBI taxonomy): domain Eukaryota; kingdom Metazoa; phylum Chordata; class Mammalia; order Rodentia; family Muridae; genus Rattus; species Rattus norvegicus. The sequence continues at coordinate 1,342,413 of NC_141538.1, read as the reverse complement.
GAATTCGGTTAGTTCCCAATAGGCCGTAGTAGTAATAAGTGGACTGTACGGGATATAGAAAAATTTTCACGAATGGAATCAAAATTTCTATGCGAATTAAGTGAGTTCCCACAGGGACATGCTTGTATGAATGTGCTTTTCAATAAAGAGCAACATTTTAAGGAACGGTAACTAAGTATCTTGGTGAAATCAGTACGTTCCCAATAGGATTCAATGTAATAAGCTTGTTATTCAAGATAGAGCAACTTTCTAACGAACTGAAACACTGTTTCTTTGTGAATTCAGTTAGTTCTCAGTAGCAGGCTCTTGTAATTTCTGTACTTTTAAAGATTTATCCAAATATGGTGAGCCGAATTAGAGTAACATGGTGAATTCGGTTAGTTCCCAATAGGCCGCAGTAGTAATAAGTGGACTGTTCGGGATATAGAAAAATTTTCACGAATGGAATCAAAATTCCTAGGCGAATTCAGTGAGTTCCCAATGGGACATGCTTCAATTAGTGTGCTTTTCGATATATACCATCATTTTAAGGGACGGAATCTAAGTATCATGGTGAATTCAGTAGGTTCCCAATAGGATTCCCATGTAATAAGCTTGTTATTCAAGATAGGGCAACGTTTTATCGAACTGAAACAGTGTATCTTTGTGAATTCAGTTAGTTCCCAGTAGCAGGCCCTTGTAATATGTGTACTTTTAAAGATTTATCAAAATATGGTGAGACGAATCTGAGTAACATGGTGAATTCGGTTAGATCCCAATAGGCCGCAGTAGTAATAAGTGGACTGTTCGGGATATAGAAAAATTTTCACGAATGGAATCAAAATTTCTAGGCGAATATAGTGAGTTCCCAATGGGACATGCTTGTATGAGTGTGCTATTCAATATAGAGCAACATTTTAGGGAACGGAATCTAAGTATCATGGTGAATTCAGTAGGTTCCCAATAGGATTCCCATGTCATAAGCTTGTTATTCAAGATAGAGCAACGTTTTAACGAACTGAAACAGTGTATCTATGTGAATTCAGTTAGTTCCCAGTAGCAGGTTCTTGTAACATGTGTACTTTTTAAGATTTATCAAAATTTCCTGAATCGAATCTGAGTGACATGCTGATTTTGGTTAGTTCCCAATAGGCCGCAGTAGTAATAAGTGGACTGTCGGGATATAGAAAAATTTTCACGAATGGAATCAAAATTTCTAGGCGAATTCAGTGAGTTCCCAATGGGACATGCTTGTATTAGTGTGCTTTTCGATATATAGCAACATTTTAACGGACGGAATCTAAGTATCATGGTGAATTCAGTAGGTTCCCAATAGGATTCGCATGTAATAAACTTGTTATTCAAGATAGAGCAACGTTTTTACGAATTGAAACAGTGTATCTTTGTGAATTCAGTTAGTTCCCAGTAGCAGGACCTTGTAATATGTGTACTTTAAAGATTTATCAAAATATGGTGAGCCGAATCTGAGTAACATGGTGAATTCGGTTAGTTCCCAATAGGCCGTAGTAGTAATAAGTGGACTGTTCGGGATATGGAAAAATGTTCACGAATGGAATCAAAATTTCTAGGCAAATTAAGTGAGTTCCCACAGGGACATGCGTGTATGAGTGTGCTTTTCAATAAAGAGCAACATTTTAAGGAACGGTAACTAAGTATCTTTGTGAATTCAGTACGTTCCCAATAGGATTCAATGTAATAAGCTTGTTATTCAAGATAGAGCAACTTTCTAACGAACTGAAACACAGTTTCTTTGTGAATTCAGTTAGTTCCTACTAGCAGGCTCTTGTAATTTCTGTACTTTTAAAGATTTATCAAAATATGGTGAGCCGAATTAGAGTAACATGGTGAATTCGGTTAGTTCCCAATAGGCCGCAGTAGTAATAAGTGGACTGTTCGGGATATAGAAAAATTTTAACGAATGGAATCAAAATTCCTAGGCGAATTCAGTGAGTTCCCAATGGGACATGCTTGTATTAGTGTGCTTTTCGATATATACCATCATTTTAAGGGACGGAATCTAAGTATCATGGTGAATTCAGTAGGTTCCCAATAGGATTCCCATGTAATAAGCTTGTTCTACAAGATAGAGCAACGTTTTATCGAACTGAAACAGTGTATCTTTGTGAATTCAGTTAGTTCCCAGTAGCAGGCCCTTGTAATATGTGTACTTTTAAAGATTTATCAAAATATGGTGAGACGAATCTGAGTAACATGGTGAATTCGGTTAGATCCCAATAGGCCGCAGTAGTAATAAGTGGACTGTTCGGGATATAGAAAAATTTTCACGAATGGAATCAAAATTTCTAGGCGAATATAGTGAGTTCCCAATGGGACATGCTTGTATGAGTGTGCTTTTCAATATAGAGCAACATTTTAGGGAACGGAATCTAAGTACCATGGTGAATTCAGTAGGTTCCCAATAGGATTCCCATGTAATAAGCTTGTTATTCAAGATAGAGCAACGTTTTAACGAACTGAAACACTGTTTCTTTGTGAATTCAGTTAGTTCCCAGTAGCAGGTTCTTGTAATATGTGTACTTTTTAAGATTTATCAAAATTTCCTGAGTCGAATCTGAGTGACATGGTGATTTCGGTTAGATCCCAATAGGTCGCAGTAGTAATAAGTGGACTGTTCGGGATATAGAAAAATTTTCACGAACGGAATCAAAATTTCTAGGCGAATATAGTGAGTTTCCAATGGGACATGCTTGTATGAGTGTGCTATTCAATATAGAGCAACATTTTAAGGAACGGAATCTAAGTATCATGGTGAATTCAGTAGGTTCCCAATAGGATTCCCATTAATAAGCTTGTTATTCAAGATAGAGCAACGTTTTAACGAACTGAAACAGTGTATCTTTGTGAATTCAGTTAGTTCCCAGTAGCAGGTTCTTGTAACATGTGTACTTTTTAAGATTTATCAAAATTTCCTGAATCGAATCTGAGTGACATGCTGATTTTGGTTAGTTCCCAATAGGCCGCAGTAGTAATAAGTGGACTGTCGGGATATAGAAAAATTTTCACGAATGGAATCAAAATTTCTAGGCGAATTCAGTGAGTTCCCAATGGGACATGCTTGTATGAGTGTGCTTTTCGATATATAGCAACATTTTAAGGGACGGAATCTAAGTATCATGGTGAATTCAGTAGGTTCCCAATAGGATTCGCATGTAATAAACTTGTTATTCAAGATAGAGCAACGTTTTTACGAATTGAAACAGTGTATCTTTGTGAATTCAGTTAGTTCCCAGTAGCAGGACCTTGTAATATGTGTACTTTAAAGATTTATCAAAATATGGTGAGCCGAATCTGAGTGACATGGTGAATTCGGTTAGTTCCCAATAGGCCGTAGTAGTAATAAGTGGACTGTTCGGGATATAGAAAAATGTTCACGAATGGAATCAAAATTTCTAGGCAAATTAAGTGAGTTCCCACAGGGACATGCTTGTATGAGTGTGCTTTTCAAGAAAGAGCAACATTTTTAGGAACGGTAACTAAGTATCTTGGTGAATTTAGTACGTTCCCAATAGGATTCAATGTAATAAGCTTGTTATTCAAGGTAGATCACCTTTCTAACGAACTGAAACACTGTTTCTTTGTGAATTCAGTTAGTTCCTACTAGCAGGCTCTTGTAATTTCTGTACTTTTAAAGATTTATCAAAATATGGTGAGCCGAATTAGAGTAACATGGTGAATTCGGTTAGTTCCCAATAGGCCGCAGTAGTAATAAGTGGACTGTTCGGGATATAGAAAAATTTTAACGAATGGAATCAAAATTCCTAGGCGAATTCAGTGAGTTCCCAATGGGACATGCTTGTATTAGTGTGCATTTCGATATATACCATCATTTTAAGGGACGGAATCTAAGTATCATGGTGAATTCAGTAGGTTCCCAATAGGATTCCCATGTAATAAGCTTGTTATTCAAGATAGAGCAACGTTTTTACGAATTGAAACAGTGTATCTTTGTGAATTCAGTTAGTTTCCAGTAGCAGGTTCTTATAATATGTGTACTTTTAAAGATTTATCAAAATATGGTGAGCCGAATCTGAGTAACATGGTGAATTCGGTTAGATCCCCATAGGCCGCAATAGTAATAAGTGGACTCTTCGGGCTAGAAAAAATTTTCACGAATGGAATCAAAATTTCCGGGCGAATTCAGTGAGTTCCCAATGGGACATGATTGTATGAGTGTGCTTTTCTTTATAGAGCAACATTTTAAGGAATGGAATCTAAGTACCATGGTGAATTCAGTAGGTTCCCAATATGATTGGCATGTAAAAGCTTGTTATTCAAGATAGAGCAACGTTTTAACGAACTGAAACACTGTTTCTTTGTGAATTCAGTTAGTTCCCAGGAGCAGGCCCTAGTAATATGTGTACTTTTAAAGATTTATCAAAATTTGGTGAGCCGAATCTGAGTAACATGGTGAATCCGGTTAGTTCCCAATAGGCCGCCGTAGTAATAAGTGAACTGTCGGGATATAGAAAAATTTCACGAATGGAATCAAAATTTCTAGGCGAATTAAGTGAGTTCCCAATGGGACATGCTTCTATGAGTGTGCTTTTCAATAAAGAGCAACATTTTAAGGAAGGGAAAATAAGTATCATGGTGAATTCAGTACGTTCCCAATAGGAATCGATGTAATAAGCTTGTTATTCAAGATAGAGCAACGTTCTAACGAATTGAAACACTGTTTCTTTGTGAATTCAGTTAGTTCCCAGTAGCAGGCTCTTGTAATTTCTGTACTTTTAAAGATTTATCAAAATATGGTGAGCCGAATCTGAGTAACATGGTGAATTCGGTTAGATCCCAATAGGCCAGAGTAGTAATAAGTGGACTGTTCGGGATATAGAAAAATTTTCACGAATGGAATCAAAATTTCTAGGCGAATATAGTGAGTTCCCAATGGGACATGCTTGTATGAGTGTGCTTTTAAATATAGAGCAACATTTTAAGGAACGGAATCTAAGTACCATGGTGAATTCAGTAGGTTCCCAATAGGATTCCCATGTAATAAGCTTGTTATTCAAGATAGAGCAACGTTTTAACGAACTGAAACAGTGTATCTTTGTGAATTCACTTAGTTCCCAGTAGCAGGTTCTTGTAATATGTGTACTTTTTAAGATTTATCAAAATTTGGTGAGCCTAATCTGAGTAACATGGTGAATTCGTTTAGTTCCCAATAGGCCGCTGTAGTAATAAGTGGACTCTTCGGGATATGAAAAAATTTTCACGATTGGAATCAAAATTTCTGGGTGAATTCAGTGAGTTCCCAATGGGACATGCTTGTATGAGTGTGCTTTTCATTATAGATCAACATTTTAAGTAACGGAATCTAAGTATCATGGTGAATTCAGTAGGTTCCCAATACGATTCCCATGTAATAAGCTTGTTATTCAAGATAGAGCAACGTTTTAACGAATTGAAACACTGTTTCTTTGTGAATTCAGTTAGCTCCCAGTAGCAGGCCCTAGTAATATGTGTACTTTTAAAGATTTATCAAAATTTGGTGAGCCGAATCTGAGTAACATGGTGAATTCGGTTAGTTCCCAATAGGCCGCCGTAGTAATAAGTGGACTGTCGGGATATAGAAAAATTTCACGAATGGAATCAAAATTTCTAGGCGAATTAAGTGAGTTCCCAATGGGACATGCTTGTATGAGTGTGCTTTTCAATAAAGAGCAACATTTTAAGGAACGGTAACTAAGTATCTTGGTGAATTCAGTACGTTCCCAATAGGATTCAATGTAATAAGCTTGTTATTCAAGATAGAGCAACGTTTTAACGAACTGAAACAGTGTATCTTTGTGAATTCAGTTAGTTCCCAGTAGTAGATTCTTGTAATATGTGTACTTTTTAAGATTTATCAAAATTTCCTGAGTCGAATCTGAGTGACATGGTGATTTCGGTTAGATCCCAATAGGTCGCTGTAGTAATAAGTGGACTGTTCGGGATATAGATAAATTTACACGAATGGAATCAAAATTTCTAGGCGAATATAGTGAGTTTCCAATGGGACATGCTTGTATGAGTGTGCTATTCAATATAGAGCAACATTTTAAGGAACGGAATCTAAGTATCATGGTGAATTCAGTAGGTTTTCAATAGGATTCCCATGTAATAAGCTTGTTATTCAAGATAGAGCAACGTTTTAACGAACTGAAAGAGTGTATCTTTGTGAATTCAGTTAGTTCCCAGTAGCAGGTTCTTGTAATATGTGTACTTTTTAAGATTTATCAAAATTTCCTGAGTCGAATCTGAATGACATGGTGATTTCGGTTAGTTCCCAATAGGCCGCATGAGTAATAAATGGACTGTCGGGATATAGAAAAATTTTCACGAATGGAATCAAATTTCTAGGCGAATTCAGTGAGTTCCCAATGGGACATGCTTGTATTAGTGTGCTTTTCGATATATAGCAACATTTTAAGGGACGGAATCATATATCATGGTGAATTCAGTAGGTTCCCAATAGGATTCGCATGCAATAAACTTGTTATTCAAGATATAGCAACGTTTTACGAACTGAAACAGAGTATCTTTGTGAATTCAGTTAGTTCCCAGTAGCAGGCCCTTGTAATATGTGTACTTTTAAAGATTTATCAAAATATGGTGAGCCGAATCTGAGTAACATGGTGAATACGGTTAGTTCCCAATAGGCCGCCGTAGTAATAAGTGGACTGTCGGGATATAGAAAAATTTCACGAATGGAATCAAAATTTCTAGGCGAATTAAGTGAGTTCCCAATGGGACATGCTTGTATGAGTGTTTTTCAATATCGAGCAACATTTTAAGGAACGGAATCTAAGTATCATGGTGAATTCAGTAGGTTTTCAATAGGATTCCCATGTAATAAGCTTGTTATTCAAGATAGAGCAACATTTTAACGAACTGAAACAGTGTATCTTTGTGAATTCAGTTAGTTCCCAGTAGCAGGTTCTTGTAATATGTGTACTTTTTAAGATTTATCATAATTTCCTGAGTCGAATCTGAATGACATGGTGATTTCGGTTAGTTCCCAATAGGCCGCATGAGTAATAAATGGACTGTCGGGATATAGAAAAAATTTCACGAATGGAATCAAAATTTCTAGGCGAATTCAGTGAGTTCCCAATGGGACATGCTTGTATTGGTGTGTTTTTCGATATATAGCAACATTTTAAGGGACGGAATCTAAGTATCATGGTGAATTCAGTAGGTTCCCAATAGGATTCGCATGCAATAAACTTGTTATTCAAGATATAGCAACGTTTTACGAACTGAAACAGTGTATCTTTGTGAATTCAGTTAGTTCCCAGTAGCAGGCCCTTGTAATATGTGTACTTTTAAAGATTTATCAAAATATGTTGAGCCGAATCTGAGTATCATGGTGAATACGGTTAGTTCCCAATAGGCCGCAGTAGTAATAAGTGGACTGTTCGGGATATAGAAAAATTTTCACGAATGGAATCAAAATTTCTAGGCGAATATAGTGAGTTCCCAATGGGACATGCTTGTATGAGTGTGCTTTTCAATATAGAGCAACATTTTAAGGAACGGAATTTAAGTACAATGGTGAATTCAGTAGGTTCCCAATAGGATTCCCATGTAATAAGCTTGTTATTCAAGATAGAGCAACTTTCTAACGAACTGAAACACTGTTTCTTTGTGAATTCAGTTAGATCCTACTAGCAGGCTCTTGTAATTTCTGTACTTTTAAAGATTTATCAAAATATGGTGAGCCGAATTAGAGTAACATGGTGAATTCGGTTAGTTCCCAATAGGCCGCAGTAGTAATAAGTGGACTGTTCGGGATATAGAAAAATTTTAACGAATGGAATCAAAATTACTAGGCGAATTCAGTGAGTTCCCAATGGGACATGCTTGTATTAGTGTGCATTTCGATATATACCATCATTTTAAGGGACGGAATCTAAGTATCATGGTGAATTCAGTAGGTTCCCAATAGGATTCCCATGTAATAAGCTTGTTATTCAAGATAGAGCAACGTTTTAACGAACTGAAACAGTGTATCTTTGTGAATTCAGTTAGTTCCCATTAGCAGGTTCTTGTAACATGTGTACTTTTTAAGATTTATCAAAATTTCCTGAATCGAATCTGAGTGACATGCTGATTTTGGTTAGTTCCCAATAGGCCGCAGTAGTAATAAGTGGACTGTCGGGATATTGAAAAATTTTCACGAATGGAATCAAAATTTCTAGGCGAATTCAGTGAGTTCCCAATGGGACATGCTTGTATGAGTGTGCTTTTCGATATATAGCAACATTTTAAGGGACGGAATCTAAGTATCATGGTGAATTCAGTAGGTTCCCAATAGGATTCGCATGTAATAAACTTGTTATTCAAGATAGAGCAACGTTTTTACGAATTGAAACAGTGTATCTTTGTGAATTCAGTTAGTTCCCAGTAGCAGGACCTTGTAATATGTGTACTTTAAAGATTTATCAAAATATGGTGAGCCGAATCTGAGTGACATGGTGAATTCGGTTAGTTCCCAATAGGCCGTAGTAGTAATAAGTGGACTGTTCGGGATATAGAAAAATGTTCACGAATGGAATCAAAATTTCTGGGCAAATTAAGTGAGTTCCCACAGGGACATGCTTGTATGAGTGTGCTTTTCAAGAAAGAGCAACATTTTAAGGAACGGTAACTAAGTATCTTGGTGAATTCAGTACGTTCCCAATAGGATTCAATGTAATAAGCTTGTTATTCAAGATAGAGCACCTTTCTAACGAACTGAAACACTGTTTCTTTGTGAATTCAGTTAGTTCCTACTAGCAGGCTCTTGTAATTTCTGTACTTTTAAAGATTTATCAAAATATGGTGAGCCGAATTAGAGTAACATGGTGAATTCGGTTAGTTCCCAATAGGCCGCAGTAGTAATAAGTGGACTGTTCGGGATATAGAAAAATTTTAACGAATGGAATCAAAATTCCTAGGCGAATTCAGTGAGTTCCCAATGGGACATGCTTGTATTAGTGTGCATTTCGATATATACCATCATTTTAAGGGACGGAATCTAAGTATCATGGTGAATTCAGTAGGTTCCCAATAGGATTCCCATGTAATAAGCTTGTTATTCAAGATAGAGCAACGTTTTAACGAACTGAAACAGTGTATCTTTGTGAATTCAGTTAGTTCCCAGTAGCAGGTTCTTATAATATGTGTACTTTTAAAGATTTATCAAAATATGGTGAGCCGAATCTGAGTAACATGGTGAATTCGGTTAGATCCCCATAGGCCGCAATAGTAATAAGTGGACTCTTCGGGATATGAAAAAATTTTCACGAATGGAATCAAAATTTCTGGGCGAATTCAGTGAGTTCCCAATGGGACATGATTGTATGAGTGTGCTTTTCAATATAGAGCAACATTTTAAGGAATGGAATCTAAGTACCATGGTGAATTCAGTAGGTTCCCAATAGGATTGGCATGAAAAGCTTGTTATTCAAGATAGAGCAACGTTTTAACGAACTGAAACACTGTTTCTTTGTGAATTCAGTTAGTTCCCAGGAGCAGGCCCTAGTAATATGTGTACTTTTAAAGATTTATCAAAATTTGGTGAGCCGAATCTGAGTAACATGGTGAATTCGGTTAGTTCCCAATAGGCCGCCGTAGTAATAAGTGAACTGTCGGGATATAGAAAAATTTCACGAATGGAATCAAAATTTCTAGGCGAATTAAGTGAGTTCCCAATGGGACATGCTTCTATGAGTGTGCTTTTCAATAAAGAGCAACATTTTAAGGAAGGGAAAATAAGTATCATGGTGAATTCAGTATGTTCCCAATAGGAATCGATGTATTAAGCTTGTTATTCAAGATAGAGCAACGTTCTAACGAATTGAAACACTGTTTCTTTGTGAATTCAGTTAGTTCCCAGTAGCAGGCTCTTGTAATTTCTGTACTTTTAAAGATTTATCAAAATATGGTGAGCCGAATCTGAGTAACATGGTGAATTCGGTTAGATCCAAATAGGCCAGAGTAGTAACAAGTGGACTGTTCGGGATATAGAAAAATTTTCACGAATGGAATCAAAATTTCTAGGCGAATATAGTGAGTTCCCAATGGGACATGCTTGTATGAGTGTGCTTTTAAATATAGAGCAACATTTTAAGGAACGGAATCTAAGTACCATGGTTAATTCAGTAGGTTCCCAATAGGATTCCCATGTAATAAGCTTGTTATTCAAGATAGAGCAAGGTTTTAACGAACTGAAACAGTGTATCTTTGTGAATTCACTTAGTTCCCAGTAGCAGGTTCTTGTAATATGTGTACTTTTTAAGATTTATCAAAATTTGGTGAGCCGAATCTGAGTAACATGGTGAATTCGTTTAGTTCCCAATAGGCCGCTGTAGTAATAAGTGGACTCTTCGGGATATGAAAAAATTTTCACGATTGGAATCAAAATTTCTGGGTGAATTCAGTGAGTTCCCAATGGGACATGCTTGTATGAGTGTGCTTTTCATTATAGATCAACATTTTAAGTAACGGAATCTAAGTATCATGGTGAATTCAGTAGGTTCCCAATACGATTCCCATGTAATAAGCTTGTTATTCAAGATAGAGCAACGTTTTAACGAATTGAAACACTGTTTCTTTGTGAATTCAGTTAGCTCCCAGTAGCAGGCCCTAGTAATATGTGTACTTTTAAAGATTTATCAAAATTTGGTGAGCCGAATCTGAGTAACATGGTGAATTCGGTTAGTTCCCAATAGGCCGCCGTAGTAATAAGTGGACTGTCGGGATATAGAAAAATTTCACGAATGGAATCAAAATTTCTAGGCGAATTAAGTGAGTTCCCAATGGGACATGCTTGTATGAGTGTGCTTTTCAATAAAGAGCAACATTTTAAGGAACGGTAACTAAGTATCTTGGTGAATTCAGTACGTTCCCAATAGGATTCAATGTAATAAGCTTGTTATTCAAGATAGAGCAACGTTTTAACGAACTGAAACAGTGTATCTTTGTGAATTCAGTTAGTTCCCAGTAGTAGGTTCTTGTAATATGTGTACTTTTTAAGATTTATCAAAATTTCCTGAGTCGAATCTGAGTGACATGGTGATTTCGGTTAGATCCCAATAGGTCGCTGTAGTAATAAGTGGACTGTTCGGGATATAGAAAAATTTACACGAATGGAATCAAAATTTCTAGGCGAATATAGTGAGTTTCCAATGGGACATGCTTGTATGAGTGTGCTATTCAATATAGAGCAACATTTTAAGGAACGGAATCTAAGTACAATGGTGAATTCAGTAGGTTCCCAATAGGATTCCCATGTAATAAGCTTGTTATTCAAGATAGAGCAACGTTTTAACGAACTGAAACAGTGTATCTTTGTGAATTCACTTAGTTCCCAGTAGCAGGTTCTTGTAATATGTGTACTTTTTAAGATTTATCAAAATTTGGTGAGCCGAATCTGAGTAACATGGTGAATTCGGTTAGTTCCCAATAGGCCGCAGTAGTAATAAGTGGATTGTCGGGATATAGAAAAATTTTCACGAATGGAATCAAAATTTCTAGGCGAATTCAGTGAGTTCCCAATGTGACATGCTTGTATTAGTGTGCTTTTCGATATATAGCAACATTTTAAGGGACGGAATCTAAGTATCATTGTGAATTAAGTAGGTTCCCAATAGGATTCGCATGTAATAAACTTGTTATTCAAGATAGAGCAACGTTTTTACGAACTAAAACAGTGTATCTTGTGAATTCAGTTAGTTCCCAGTAGCAGGACCTGGTAATATGTGTACTTTAAAGATTTATCAAAATATGGTGGGCCGAATCTGAGTAACATGGTGAATTCGGTTAGTTCCCAATAGGCCGTAGTAGTAATAAGTGGACTGTACGGGATATAGAAAAATTTTCACGAATGGAATCAAAATTTCTAGGCGAATTAAGTGAGTTCCCACAGGGACATGCTTGTATGAATGTGCTTTTCAATAAAGAGCAACATTTTAAGGAACGGTAACTAAGTATCTTGGTGAATTCAGTACGTTCCCAATAGGATTCAATGTAATAAGCTTGTTATTCAAGATAGAGCAACTTTCTAACGAACTGAAACACTGTTTCTTTGTGAATTCAGTTAGTTCTCAGTAGCAGGCTCTTGTAATTTCTGTACTTTTAAAGATTTATCAAAATATGGTGAGCCGAATTAGAGTAACATGGTGAATTCGGTTAGTTCCCAATAGGCCGCAGTAGTAATAAGTGGACTGTTCGGGATATAGAAAAATTTTAACGAATGGAATCAAAATTCCTAGGCGAATTCAGTGAGTTCCCAATGGGACATGCTTGTATTAGTGTGATTTTCGATATATACCATCATTTTAAGGGAAGGAATCGAAGTATCATGGTGAATTCAGTAGGTTCCCAATAGGATTCCCATGTAATAAGCTTGTTCTTCAAGATAGAGCAACGTTTTATCGAACTGAAACAGTGTATCTTTGTGAATTCAGTTAGTTCCCAGTAGCAGGCCCTTGTAATATGTGTACTTTTAAAGATTTATCAAAATATGGTGAGACGAATCTGAGTAACATGGTGAATTCGGTTAGATCCCAATAGGCCGCAGCAGTAATAAGTGGACTGTTCGGGATATAGAAAAATTTTCACGAATGGAATCAAAATTTCTAGGCGAATATAGTGAGTTCCCAATGGGACATGCTTGTATGAGTGTGCTTTTCAATATAGAGCAACATTTTAGGGAACGGAATCTAAGTACCATGGTGAATTCAGTAGGTTCCCAATAGGATTCGCATGTAATATGCTTGTTATTCAAGATAGAGCAACGTTTTAACGAACTGAAACAGTGTATCTTTGTGAATTCAGTTAGTTCCCAGTAGCAGGTTCTTGTAATATGTGTACTTTTTAAGATTTATCAAAATTTCCTGAGTCGAATCTGAGTGACATGGTGATTTCGGTTAGATCCCAATAGGTCGCAGTAGTAATAAGTGGACTGTTCGGGATATAGAAAAATTTTCACGAACGGAATCAAAATTTCTAGGCGATTATACTGAGTTTCCAATGGGACATGCTTGTATGAGTGTGCTATTAAATATAGAGCAACATTTTAAGGAACGGAATCTAAGTATCATGGTGAATTCAGTAGGTTCCCAATAGGATTCCCATGTAATAAGCTTGTTATTCAAGATAGAGCAACTTTCTAACGAACTGAAACACTGTTTCTTTGTGAATTCAGTTAGATCCTACTAGCAGGCTCTTGTAATTTCTGTACTTTTAAAGATTTATCAAAATATGGTGAGCCGAATTAGAGTAACATGGTGAATTCGGTTAGTTCCCAATAGGCCGCAGTAGTAATAAGTGGACTGTTCGGGATATAGAAAAATTTTAACGAATGGAATCAAAATTCCTAGGCGAATTCAGTGAGTTCCCAATGGGACATGCTTGTATTAGTGTGCATTTCGATATATACCATCATTTTAAGGGACGGAATCTAAGTATCATGGTGAATTCAGTAGGTTCCCAATAGGATTCCCATGTAATAAGCTTGTTATTCAAGATAGAGCAACGTTTTAACGAACTGAAACAGTGTATCTTTGTGATTTCAGTTAGTTCCCATTAGCAGGTTCTTGTAACATGTGTACTTTTTAAGATTTATCAAAATTTCCTGAATCGAATCTGAGTGACATGCTGATATTGGTTAGTTCCCAATAGGCCGCAGTAGTAATAAGTGGACTGTCGGGATATAGAAAAATTTTCACGAATGGAATCAAAATTTCTAGGCGAATTCAGTGAGTTCCCAATGGGACATGCTTGTATGAGTGTGCTTTTCGATATATAGCAACATTTTAAGGGACGGAATCTAAGTATCATGGTGAATTCAGTAGGTTCCCAATAGGATTCGCATGTAATAAACTTGTTATTCAAGATAGAGCAACGTTTTTACGAATTGAAACAGTGTATCTTTGTGAATTCAGTTAGTTCCCAGTAGCAGGACCTTGTAATATGTGTACTTTAAAGATTTATCAAAATATGGTGAGCCGAATCTGAGTGACATGGTGAATTCGGTTAGTTCCCAATAGGCCGTAGTAGTAATAAGTGGACTGTTCGGGATATAGAAAAATGTTCACGAATGGAATCAAAATTTCTAGGCAAATTAAGTGAGTTCCCACAGGGACATGCTTGTATGAGTGTGCTTTTCAAGAAAGAGCAACATTTTAAGGAACGGTAACTAAGTATCTTGGTGAATTCAGTACGTTCCCAATAGGATTCAATGTAATAAGCTTGTTATTCAAGATAGAGCACCTTTCTAACGAACTGAAACACTGTTTCTTTGTGAATTCAGTTAGTTCCTACTAGCAGGCTCTTGTAATTTCTGTTCTTTTAAAGATTTATCAAAATATGGTGAGCCGAATTAGAGTAACATGGTGAATTCGGTTAGTTCCCAATAGGCCGCAGTAGTAATAAGTGGACTGTTCGGGATATAGAAAAATTTTAACGAATGGAATCAAAATTCCTAGGCGAATTCAGTGAGTTCCCAATGGGACATGCTTGTATTAGTGTGCATTTCGATATATACCATCATTTTAAGGGACGGAATCTAAGTATCATGGTGAATTCAGTAGGTTCCCAATAGGATTCCCATGTAATAAGCTTGTTATTCAAGATAGAGCAACGTTTTAACGAACTGAAACAGTGTATCTTTGTGAATTCAGTTAGTTCCCAGTAGCAGGTTCTTATAATATGTGTACTTTTAAAGATTTATCAAAATATGGTGAGCCGAATCTGAGTAACATGGTGAATTCGGTTAGATCCCCATAGGCCGCAATAGTAATAAGTGGACTCTTCGGGATATGAAAAAATTTTCACGAATGGAATCAAAATTTCTGGGCGAATTCAGTGAGTTCCCAATGGGACATGATTGTATGAGTGTGCTTTTCAATATAGAGCAACATTTTAAGGAATGGAATCTAAGTACCATGGTGAATTCAGTAGGTTCCCAATAGGATTGGCATGTAAAAGCTTGTTATTCAAGATAGAGCAACGTTTTAACGAACTGAAACACTGTATCTTTGTGAATTCAGTTAGTTCCCAGGAGCAGGCCCTAGTAATATGTGTACTTTTAAAGATTTATCAAAATTTGGTGAGCCGAATCTGAGTAACATGGTGAATTCGGTTAGTTCCCAATAGGCCGCCGTAGTAATAAGTGAACTGTCGGGATATAGAAAAATTTCACGAATGGAATCAAAATTTCTAGGCGAATTAAGTGAGTTCCCAATGGGACATGCTTCTATGAGTGTGCTTTTCAATAAAGAGCAACATTTTAAGGAAGGGAAAATAAGTATCATGGTGAATTCAGTACGTTCCCAATAGGAATCGATGTAATAAGCTTGTTATTCAAGACAGAGCAACGTTCTAACGAATTGAAACACTGTTTCTTTGTGAATTCAGTTAGTTCCCAGTAGCAGGCTCTTGTAATTTCTGTACTTTTAAAGATTTATCAAAATATGGTGAGCCGAATCTGAGTAACATGGTGAATTCGGTTAGATCCCAATAGGCCAGAGTAGTAATAAGTGGACTGTTCGGGATATAGAAAAATTTTCACGAATGGAATCAAAATTTCTAGGCGAATATAGTGAGTTCCCAATGGGACATGCTTGTATGAGTGTGCTTTTAAATATAGAGCAACATTTTAAGGAACGGAATCTAAGTACCATGGTTAATTCAGTAGGTTCCCAATAGGATTCCCATGTAATAAGCTTGTTATTCAAGATAGAGCAACGTTTTAACGAACTGAAACAGTGTAATTTTGTGAATTCACTTAGTTCCCAGTAGCAGGTTCTTGTAATATGTGTACTTTTTAAGATTTATCAAAATTTGGTGAGCCGAATCTGAGTAACATGGTGAATTCGTTTAGTTCCCAATAGGCCGCTGTAGTAATAAGTGGACTCTTCGGGATATGAAAAAATTTTCACGATTGGAATCAAAATTTCTGGGTGAATTCAGTGAGTTCCCAATGGGACATGCTTGTATGAGTGTGCTTTTCATTATAGATCAACATTTTAAGTAACGGAATCTAAGTATCATGGTGAATTCAGTAGGTTCCCAATACGATTCCCATGTAATAAGCCTGTTATTCAAGATAGAGCAACGTTTTAACGAATTGAAACACTGTTTCTTTGTGAATTCAGTTAGCTCCCAGTAGCAGGCCCTAGTAATATGTGTACTTTTAAAGATTTATCAAAATTTGGTGAGCCGAATCTGAGTAACATGGTGAATTCGGTTAGTTCCCAATAGGCCGCCGTAGTAATAAGTGGACTGTCGGGATATAGAAAAATTTCACGAATGGAATCAAAATTTCTAGGCGAATTAAGTGAGTTCCCAATGGGACATGCTTGTATGAGTGTGCTTTTCAATAAAGAGCAACATTTTAAGGAACGGTAACTAAGTATCTTGGTGAATTCAGTACGTTCCCAATAGGATTCAATGTAATAAGCTTGTTATTCAAGATAGAGCAACGTTTTAACGAACTGAAACAGTGTATCTTTGTGAATTCAGTTAGTTCCCAGTAGTAGGTTCTTGTAATATGTGTACTTTTTAAGATTTATCAAAATTTCCTGAGTCGAATCTGAGTGACATGGTGATTTCGGTTAGATCCCAATAGGTCGCTGTAGTAATAAGTGGACTGTTCGGGATATAGAAAAATTTACACAAATGGAATCAAAATTTCTAGGCGAATATAGTGAGTTTCCAATGGGACATGCTTGTATGAGTGTGCTATTCAATATAGAGCAACATTTTAAGGAACGGAATCTAAGTATCATGGTGAATTCAGTAGGTTTTCAATAGGATTCCCATGTAATAAGCTTGTTATTCAAGATAGAGCAACGTTTTAACGAACTGAAAGAGTGTATCTTTGTGAATTCAGTTAGTTCCCAGTAGCAGGTTCTTGTAATATGTGTACTTTTTAAGATTTATCAAAATTTCCTGAGTCGAATCTGAATGACATGGTGATTTCGGTTAGTTCCCAATAGGCCGCATGAGTAATAAATGGACTGTCGGGATATAGAAAAATTTTCACGAATGGAATCAAATTTCTAGGCGAATTCAGTGAGTTCCCAATGGGACATGCTTGTATTAGTGTGCTTTTCAATATATAGCAACATTTTAAGGGACGGAATCTAAGTATCATTGTGAATTAAGTAGGTTCCCAATAGGATTCGCATGTAATAAACTTGTTATTCAAGATAGAGCAACGTTTTTACGAACTAAAACAGTGTATCTTGTGAATTCAGTTAGTTCCCAGTAGCAGGACCTGGTAATATGTGTACTTTAAAGATTTATCAAAATATGGTGGGCCGAATCTGAGTAACATGGTGAATTCGGTTAGTTCCCAATAGGCCGTAGTAGTAATAAGTGGACTGTACGGGATATAGAAAAATTTTCACGAATGGAATCAAAATTTCTAGGCGAATTAAGTGAGTTCCCACAGGGACATGCTTGTATGAATGTGCTTTTCAATAAAGAGCAACATTTTAAGGAACGGTAACTAAGTATCTTGGTGAATTCAGTACGTTCCCAATAGGATTCAATGTAATAAGCTTGTTATTCAAGATAGAGCAACTTTCTAACGAACTGAAACACTGTTTCTTTGTGAATTCAGTTAGTTCTCAGTAGCAGGCTCTTGTAATTTCTGTACTTTTAAAGATTTATCAAAATATGGTGAGCCGAATTAGAGTAACATGGTGAATTCGGTTAGTTCCCAATAGGCCGCAGTAGTAATAAGTGGACTGTTCGGGATATAGAAAAATTTTAACGAATGGAATCAAAATTCCTAGGCGAATTCAGTGAGTTCCCAATGGGACATGCTTGTATTAGTGTGATTTTCGATATATACCATCATTTTAAGGGAAGGAATCGAAGTATCATGGTGAATTCAGTAGGTTCCCAATAGGATTCCCATGTAATAAGCTTGTTCTTCAAGATAGAGCAACGTTTTATCGAACTGAAACAGTGTATCTTTGTGAATTCAGTTAGTTCCCAGTAGCAGGCCCTTGTAATATGTGTACTTTTAAAGATTTATCAAAATATGTTGAGACGAATCTGAGTAACATGGTGAATTCGGTTAGATCCCAATAGGCCGCAGCAGTAATAAGTGGACTGTTCGGGATATAGAAAAATTTTCACGAATGGAATCAAAATTTCTAGGCGAATATAGTGAGTTCCCAATGGGACATGCTTGTATGAGTGTGCTTTTCAATATAGAGCAACATTTTAGGGAACGGAATCTAAGTACCATGGTGAATTCAGTAGGTTCCCAATAGGATTCGCATGTAATATGCTTGTTATTCAAGATAGAGCAACGTTTTAACGAACTGAAACAGTGTATCTTTGTGAATTCAGTTAGTTCCCAGTAGCAGGTTCTTGTAATATGTGTACTTTTTAAGATTTATCAAAATTTCCTGAGTCGAATCTGAGTGACATGGTGATTTCGGTTAGATCCCAATAGGTCGCAGTAGTAATAAGTGGACTGTTCGGGATATAGAAAAATTTTCACGAACGGAATCAAAATTTCTAGGCGATTATACTGAGTTTCCAATGGGACATGCTTGTATGAGTGTGCTATTAAATATAGAGCAACATTTTAAGGAACGGAATCTAAGTATCATGGTGAATTCCGTAGGTTCCCAATAGGATTCCCATGTAATAAGCTTGTTATTCAAGATAGAGCAACTTTCTAACGAACTGAAACACTGTTTCTTTGTGAATTCAGTTAGATCCTACTAGCAGGCTCTTGTAATTTCTGTACTTTTAAAGATTTATCAAAATATGGTGAGCCGAATTAGAGTAACATGGTGAATTCGGTTAGTTCCCAATAGGCCGCAGTAGTAATAAGTGGACTGTTCGGGATATAGAAAAATTTTAACGAATGGAATCAAAATTCCTAGGCGAATTCAGTGAGTTCCCAATGGGACATGCTTGTATTAGTGTGCATTTCGATATATACCATCATTTTAAGGGACGGAATCTAAGTATCATGGTGAATTCAGTAGGTTCCCAATAGGATTCCCATGTAATAAGCTTGTTATTCAAGATAGCGCAACGTTTTAACGAACTGAAACAGTGTATCTTTGTGAATTCAGTTAGTTCCCAGTAGCAGGTTCTTATAATATGTGTACTTTTAAAGATTTATCAAAATATGGTGAGCCGAATCTGAGTAACATGGTGAATTCGGTTAGATCCCCATAGGCCGCAATAGTAATAAGTGGACTCTTCGGGATATGAAAAAATTTTCACGAATGGAATCAAAATTTCTGGGCGAATTCAGTGAGTTCCCAATGGGACATGATTGTATGAGTGTGCTTTTCAATATAGAGCAACATTTTAAGGAATGGAATCTAAGTACCATGGTGAATTCAGTAGGTTCCCAATAGGATTGGCATGTAAAAGCTTGTTATTCAAGATAGAGCAACGTTTTAACGAACTGAAACACTGTATCTTTGTGAATTCAGTTAGTTCCCAGGAGCAGGCCCTAGTAATATGTGTACTTTTAAAGATTTATCAAAATTTGGTGAGCCGAATCTGAGTAACATGGTGAATTCGGTTAGTTCCCAATAGGCCGCCGTAGTAATAAGTGAACTGTCGGGATATAGAAAAATTTCACGAATGGAATCAAAATTTCTAGGCGAATTAAGTGAGTTCCCAATGGGACATGCTTCTATGAGTGTGCTTTTCAATAAAGAGCAACATTTTAAGGAAGGGAAAATAAGTATCATGGTGAATTCAGTACGTTCCCAATAGGAATCGATGTAATAAGCTTGTTATTCAAGACAGAGCAACGTTCTAACGAATTGAAACACTGTTTCTTTGTGAATTCAGTTAGTTCCCAGTAGCAGGCTCTTGTAATTTCTGTACTTTTAAAGATTTATCAAAATATGGTGAGCCGAATCTGAGTAACATGGTGAATTCGGTTAGATCCCAATAGGCCAGAGTAGTAATAAGTGGACTGTTCGGGATATAGAAAAATTTTCACGAATGGAATCAAAATTTCTAGGCGAATATAGTGAGTTCCCAATGGGACATGCTTGTATGAGTGTGCTTTTAAATATAGAGCAACATTTTAAGGAACGGAATCTAAGTACCATGGTTAATTCAGTAGGTTCCCAATAGGATTCCCATGTAATAAGCTTGTTATTCAAGATAGAGCAACGTTTTAACGAACTGAAACAGTGTAATTTTGTGAATTCACTTAGTTCCCAGTAGCAGGTTCTTGTAATATGTGTACTTTTTAAGATTTATCAAAATTTGGTGAGCCGAATCTGAGTAACATGGTGAATTCGTTTAGTTCCCAATAGGCCGCTGTAGTAATAAGTGGACTCTTCGGGATATGAAAAAATTTTCACGATTGGAATCAAAATTTCTGGGTGAATTCAGTGAGTTCCCAATGGGACATGCTTGTATGAGTGTGCTTTTCATTATAGATCAACATTTTAAGTAACGGAATCTAAGTATCATGGTGAATTCAGTAGGTTCCCAATACGATTCCCATGTAATAAGCCTGTTATTCAAGATAGAGCAACGTTTTAACGAATTGAAACACTGTTTCTTTGTGAATTCAGTTAGCTCCCAGTAGCAGGCCCTAGTAATATGTGTACTTTTAAAGATTTATCAAAATTTGGTGAGCCGAATCTGAGTAACATGGTGAATTCGGTTAGTTCCCAATAGGCCGCCGTAGTAATAAGTGGACTGTCGGGATATAGAAAAATTTCACGAATGGAATCAAAATTTCTAGGCGAATTAAGTGAGTTCCCAATGGGACATGCTTGTATGAGTGTGCTTTTCAATAAAGAGCAACATTTTAAGGAACGGTAACTAAGTATCTTGGTGAATTCAGTACGTTCCCAATAGGATTCAATGTAATAAGCTTGTTATTCAAGATAGAGCAACGTTTTAACGAACTGAAACAGTGTATCTTTGTGAATTCAGTTAGTTCCCAGTAGTAGGTTCTTGTAATATGTGTACTTTTTAAGATTTATCAAAATTTCCTGAGTCGAATCTGAGTGACATGGTGATTTCGGTTAGATCCCAATAGGTCGCTGTAGTAATAAGTGGACTGTTCGGGATATAGAAAAATTTACACAAATGGAATCAAAATTTCTAGGCGAATATAGTGAGTTTCCAATGGGACATGCTTGTATGAGTGTGCTATTCAATATAGAGCAACATTTTAAGGAACGGAATCTAAGTATCATGGTGAATTCAGTAGGTTTTCAATAGGATTCCCATGTAATAAGCTTGTTATTCAAGATAGAGCAACGTTTTAACGAACTGAAAGAGTGTATCTTTGTGAATTCAGTTAGTTCCCAGTAGCAGGTTCTTGTAATATGTGTACTTTTTAAGATTTATCAAAATTTCCTGAGTCGAATCTGAATGACATGGTGATTTCGGTTAGTTCCCAATAGGCCGCATGAGTAATAAATGGACTGTCGGGATATAGAAAAATTTTCACGAATGGAATCAAATTTCTAGGCGAATTCAGTGAGTTCCCAATGGGACATGCTTGTATTAGTGTGCTTTTCAATATATAGCAACATTTTAAGGGACGGAATCTAAGTATCATTGTGAATTAAGTAGGTTCCCAATAGGATTCGCATGTAATAAACTTGTTATTCAAGATAGAGCAACGTTTTTACGAACTAAAACAGTGTATCTTGTGAATTCAGTTAGTTCCCAGTAGCAGGACCTGGTAATATGTGTACTTTAAAGATTTATCAAAATATGGTGGGCCGAATCTGAGTAACATGGTGAATTCGGTTAGTTCCCAATAGGCCGTAGTAGTAATAAGTGGACTGTACGGGATATAGAAAAATTTTCACGAATGGAATCAAAATTTCTAGGCGAATTAAGTGAGTTCCCACAGGGACATGCTTGTATGAATGTGCTTTTCAATAAAGAGCAACATTTTAAGGAACGGTAACTAAGTATCTTGGTGAATTCAGTACGTTCCCAATAGGATTCAATGTAATAAGCTTGTTATTCAAGATAGAGCAACTTTCTAACGAACTGAAACACTGTTTCTTTGTGAATTCAGTTAGTTCTCAGTAGCAGGCTCTTGTAATTTCTGTACTTTTAAAGATTTATCAAAATATGGTGAGCCGAATTAGAGTAACATGGTGAATTCGGTTAGTTCCCAATAGGCCGCAGTAGTAATAAGTGGACTGTTCGGGATATAGAAAAATTTTAACGAATGGAATCAAAATTCCTAGGCGAATTCAGTGAGTTCCCAATGGGACATGCTTGTATTAGTGTGATTTTCGATATATACCATCATTTTAAGGGAAGGAATCGAAGTATCATGGTGAATTCAGTAGGTTCCCAATAGGATTCCCATGTAATAAGCTTGTTCTTCAAGATAGAGCAACGTTTTATCGAACTGAAACAGTGTATCTTTGTGAATTCAGTTAGTTCCCAGTAGCAGGCCCTTGTAATATGTGTACTTTTAAAGATTTATCAAAATATGGTGAGACGAATCTGAGTAACATGGTGAATTCGGTTAGATCCCAATAGGCCGCAGCAGTAATAAGTGGACTGTTCGGGATATAGAAAAATTTTCACGAATGGAATCAAAATTTCTAGGCGAATATAGTGAGTTCCCAATGGGACATGCTTGTATGAGTGTGCTTTTCAATATAGAGCAACATTTTAGGGAACGGAATCTAAGTACCATGGTGAATTCAGTAGGTTCCCAATAGGATTCGCATGTAATATGCTTGTTATTCAAGATAGAGCAACGTTTTAACGAACTGAAACAGTGTATCTTTGTGAATTCAGTTAGTTCCCAGTAGCAGGTTCTTGTAATATGTGTACTTTTTAAGATTTATCAAAATTTCCTGAGTCGAATCTGAGTGACATGGTGATTTCGGTTAGATCCCAATAGGTCGCAGTAGTAATAAGTGGACTGTTCGGGATATAGAAAAATTTTCACGAACGGAATCAAAATTTCTAGGCGATTATACTGAGTTTCCAATGGGACATGCTTGTATGAGTGTGCTATTAAATATAGAGCAACATTTTAAGGAACGGAATCTAAGTATCATGGTGAATTCCGTAGGTTCCCAATAGGATTCCCATGTAATAAGCTTGTTATTCAAGATAGAGCAACTTTCTAACGAACTGAAACACTGTTTCTTTGTGAATTCAGTTAGATCCTACTAGCAGGCTCTTGTAATTTCTGTACTTTTAAAGATTTATCAAAATATGGTGAGCCGAATTAGAGTAACATGGTGAATTCGGTTAGTTCCCAATAGGCCGCAGTAGTAATAAGTGGACTGTTCGGGATATAGAAAAATTTTAACGAATGGAATCAAAATTCCTAGGCGAATTCAGTGAGTTCCCAATGGGACATGCTTGTATTAGTGTGCATTTCGATATATACCATCATTTTAAGGGACGGAATCTAAGTATCATGGTGAATTCAGTAGGTTCCCAATAGGATTCCCATGTAATAAGCTTGTTATTCAAGATAGAGCAACGTTTTAACGAACTGAAACAGTGTATCTTTGTGATTTCAGTTAGTTCCCATTAGCAGGTTCTTGTAACATGTGTACTTTTTAAGATTTATCAAAATTTCCTGAATCGAATCTGAGTGACATGCTGATATTGGTTAGTTCCCAATAGGCCGCAGTAGTAATAAGTGGACTGTCGGGATATAGAAAAATTTTCACGAATGGAATCAAAATTTCTAGGCGAATTCAGTGAGTTCCCAATGGGACATGCTTGTATGAGTGTGCTTTTCGATATATAGCAACATTTTAAGGGACGGAATCTAAGTATCATGGTGAATTCAGTAGGTTCCCAATAGGATTCGCATGTAATAAACTTGTTATTCAAGATAGAGCAACGTTTTTACGAATTGAAACAGTGTATCTTTGTGAATTCAGTTAGTTCCCAGTAGCAGGACCTTGTAATATGTGTACTTTAAAGATTTATCAAAATATGGTGAGCCGAATCTGAGTGACATGGTGAATTCGGTTAGTTCCCAATAGGCCGTAGTAGTAATAAGTGGACTGTTCGGGATATAGAAAAATGTTCACGAATGGAATCAAAATTTCTAGGCAAATTAAGTGAGTTCCCACAGGGACATGCTTGTATGAGTGTGCTTTTCAAGAAAGAGCAACATTTTAAGGAACGGTAACTAAGTATCTTGGTGAATTCAGTACGTTCCCAATAGGATTCAATGTAATAAGCTTGTTATTCAAGATAGAGCACCTTTCTAACGAACTGAAACACTGTTTCTTTGTGAATTCAGTTAGTTCCTACTAGCAGGCTCTTGTAATTTCTGTACATTTAAAGATTTATCAAAATATGGTGAGCCGAATTAGAGTAACATGGTGAATTCGGTTAGTTCCCAATAGGCCGCAGTAGTAATAAGTGGACTGTTCGGGATATAGAAAAATTTTAACGAATGGAATCAAAATTCCTAGGCGAATTCAGTGAGTTCCCAATGGGACATGCTTGTATTAGTGTGCATTTCGATATATACCATCATTTTAAGGGACGGAATCTAAGTATCATGGTGAATTCAGTAGGTTCCCAATAGGATTCCCATGTAATAAGCTTGTTATTCAAGATAGAGCAACGTTTTAACGAACTGAAACAGTGTATCTTTGTGAATTCAGTTAGTTCCCAGTAGCAGGTTCTTATAATATGTGTACTTTTAAAGATTTATCAAAATATGGTGAGCCGAATCTGAGTAACATGGTGAATTCGGTTAGTTCCCAATAGGCCGCTGTAGTAATAAGTGGACTCTTCGGGATATGAAAAAATTTTCACGAATGGAATCAAAATTTCTGGGCGAATTCAGTGAGTTCCCAATGGGACATGATTGTATGAGTGTGCTTTTCAATATAGAGCAACATTTTAAGGAATGGAATCTAAGTACCATGGTGAATTCAGTAGGTTCCCAATAGGATTGGCATGTAAAAGCTTGTTATTCAAGATAGAGCAACGTTTTAACGAACTGAAACACTGTATCTTTGTGAATTCAGTTAGTTCCCAGGAGCAGGCCCTAGTAATATGTGTACTTTTAAAGATTTATCAAAATTTGGTGAGCCGAATCTGAGTAACATGGTGAATTCGGTTAGTTCCCAATAGGCCGCCGTAGTAATAAGTGAACTGTCGGGATATAGAAAAATTTCACGAATGGAATCAAAATTTCTAGGCGAATTAAGTGAGTTCCCAATGGGACATGCTTCTATGAGTGTGCTTTTCAATAAAGAGCAACATTTTAAGGAAGGGAAAATAAGTATCATGGTGAATTCAGTACGTTCCCAATAGGAATCGATGTAATAAGCTTGTTATTCAAGACAGAGCAACGTTCTAACGAATTGAAACACTGTTTCTTTGTGAATTCAGTTAGTTCCCAGTAGCAGGCTCTTGTAATTTCTGTACTTTTAAAGATTTATCAAAATATGGTGAGCCGAATCTGAGTAACATGGTGAATTTGTTAGATCCCAATAGGCCAGAGTAGTAATAAGTGGACTGTTCGGGATATAGAAAAATTTTAACGAATGGAATCAAAATTCCTAGGCGAATTCAGTGAGTTCCCAATGGGACATGCTTGTATTAGTGTGATTTTCGATATATACCATCATTTTAAGGGAAGGAATCGAAGTATCATGGTGAATTCAGTAGGTTCCCAATAGGATTCCCATGTAATAAGCTTGTTCTTCAAGATAGAGCAACGTTTTATCGAACTGAAACAGTGTATCTTTGTGAATTCAGTTAGTTCCCAGTAGCAGGCCCTTGTAATATGTGTACTTTTAAAGATTTATCAAAATATGGTGAGACGAATCTGAGTAACATGGTGAATTCGGTTAGATCCCAATAGGCCGCAGCAGTAATAAGTGGACTGTTCGGGATATAGAAAAATTTTCACGAATGGAATCAAAATTTCTAGGCGAATATAGTGAGTTCCCAATGGGACATGCTTGTATGAGTGTGCTTTTCAATATAGAGCAACATTTTAGGGAACGGAATCTAAGTACCATGGTGAATTCAGTAGGTTCCCAATAGGATTCGCATGTAATATGCTTGTTATTCAAGATAGAGCAACGTTTTAACGAACTGAAACAGTGTATCTTTGTGAATTCAGTTAGTTCCCAGTAGCAGGTTCTTGTAATATGTGTACTTTTTAAGATTTATCAAAATTTCCTGAGTCGAATCTGAGTGACATGGTGATTTCGGTTAGATCCCAATAGGTCGCAGTAGTAATAAGTGGACTGTTCGGGATATAGAAAAATTTTCACGAACGGAATCAAAATTTCTAGGCGATTATACTGAGTTTCCAATGGGACATGCTTGTATGAGTGTGCTATTAAATATAGAGCAACATTTTAAGGAACGGAATCTAAGTATCATGGTGAATTCAGTAGGTTCCCAATAGGATTCCCATGTAATAAGCTTGTTATTCAAGATAGAGCAACTTTCTAACGAACTGAAACACTGTTTCTTTGTGAATTCAGTTAGATCCTACTAGCAGGCTCTTGTAATTTCTGTACTTTTAAAGATTTATCAAAATATGGTGAGCCGAATTAGAGTAACATGGTGAATTCGGTTAGTTCCCAATAGGCCGCAGTAGTAATAAGTGGACTGTTCGGGATATAGAAAAATTTTAACGAATGGAATCAAAATTCCTAGGCGAATTCAGTGAGTTCCCAATGGGACATGCTTGTATTAGTGTGCATTTCGATATATACCATCATTTTAAGGGACGGAATCTAAGTATCATGGTGAATTCAGTAGGTTCCCAATAGGATTCCCATGTAATAAGCTTGTTATTCAAGATAGAGCAACGTTTTAACGAACTGAAACAGTGTATCTTTGTGATTTCAGTTAGTTCCCATTAGCAGGTTCTTGTAACATGTGTACTTTTTAAGATTTATCAAAATTTCCTGAATCGAATCTGAGTGACATGCTGATATTGGTTAGTTCCCAATAGGCCGCAGTAGTAATAAGTGGACTGTCGGGATATAGAAAAATTTTCACGAATGGAATCAAAATTTCTAGGCGAATTCAGTGAGTTCCCAATGGGACATGCTTGTATGAGTGTGCTTTTCGATATATAGCAACATTTTAAGGGACGGAATCTAAGTATCATGGTGAATTCAGTAGGTTCCCAATAGGATTCGCATGTAATAAACTTGTTATTCAAGATAGAGCAACGTTTTTACGAATTGAAACAGTGTATCTTTGTGAATTCAGTTAGTTCCCAGTAGCAGGACCTTGTAATATGTGTACTTTAAAGATTTATCAAAATATGGTGAGCCGAATCTGAGTGACATGGTGAATTCGGTTAGTTCCCAATAGGCCGTAGTAGTAATAAGTGGACTGTTCGGGATATAGAAAAATGTTCACGAATGGAATCAAAATTTCTAGGCAAATTAAGTGAGTTCCCACAGGGACATGCTTGTATGAGTGTGCTTTTCAAGAAAGAGCAACATTTTAAGGAACGGTAACTAAGTATCTTGGTGAATTCAGTACGTTCCCAATAGGATTCAATGTAATAAGCTTGTTATTCAAGATAGAGCACCTTTCTAACGAACTGAAACACTGTTTCTTTGTGAATTCAGTTAGTTCCTACTAGCAGGCTCTTGTAATTTCTGTACATTTAAAGATTTATCAAAATATGGTGAGCCGAATTAGAGTAACATGGTGAATTCGGTTAGTTCCCAATAGGCCGCAGTAGTAATAAGTGGACTGTTCGGGATATAGAAAAATTTTAACGAATGGAATCAAAATTCCTAGGCGAATTCAGTGAGTTCCCAATGGGACATGCTTGTATTAGTGTGCATTTCGATATATACCATCATTTTAAGGGACGGAATCTAAGTATCATGGTGAATTCAGTAGGTTCCCAATAGGATTCCCATGTAATAAGCTTGTTATTCAAGATAGAGCAACGTTTTAACGAACTGAAACAGTGTATCTTTGTGAATTCAGTTAGTTCCCAGTAGCAGGTTCTTATAATATGTGTACTTTTAAAGATTTATCAAAATATGGTGAGCCGAATCTGAGTAACATGGTGAATTCGGTTAGTTCCCAATAGGCCGCTGTAGTAATAAGTGGACTCTTCGGGATATGAAAAAATTTTCACGAATGGAATCAAAATTTCTGGGCGAATTCAGTGAGTTCCCAATGGGACATGATTGTATGAGTGTGCTTTTCAATATAGAGCAACATTTTAAGGAATGGAATCTAAGTACCATGGTGAATTCAGTAGGTTCCCAATAGGATTGGCATGTAAAAGCTTGTTATTCAAGATAGAGCAACGTTTTAACGAACTGAAACACTGTATCTTTGTGAATTCAGTTAGTTCCCAGGAGCAGGCCCTAGTAATATGTGTACTTTTAAAGATTTATCAAAATTTGGTGAGCCGAATCTGAGTAACATGGTGAATTCGGTTAGTTCCCAATAGGCCGCCGTAGTAATAAGTGAACTGTCGGGATATAGAAAAATTTCACGAATGGAATCAAAATTTCTAGGCGAATTAAGTGAGTTCCCAATGGGACATGCTTCTATGAGTGTGCTTTTCAATAAAGAGCAACATTTTAAGGAAGGGAAAATAAGTATCATGGTGAATTCAGTACGTTCCCAATAGGAATCGATGTAATAAGCTTGTTATTCAAGACAGAGCAACGTTCTAACGAATTGAAACACTGTTTCTTTGTGAATTCAGTTAGTTCCCAGTAGCAGGCTCTTGTAATTTCTGTACTTTTAAAGATTTATCAAAATATGGTGAGCCGAATCTGAGTAACATGGTGAATTCGGTTAGATCCCAATAGGCCAGAGTAGTAATAAGTGGACTGTTCGGGATATAGAAAAATTTTCACGAATGGAATCAAAATTTCTAGGCGAATATAGTGAGTTCCCAATGGGACATGCTTGTATGAGTGTGCTTTTAAATATAGAGCAACATTTTAAGGAACGGAATCTAAGTACCATGGTTAATTCAGTAGGTTCCCAATAGGATTCCCATGTAATAAGCTTGTTATTCAAGATAGAGCAACGTTTTATCGAACTGAAACAGTGTATCTTTGTGAATTCAGTTAGTTCCCAGTAGCAGGCCCTTGTAATATGTGTACTTTTAAAGATTTATCAAAATATGGTGAGACGAATCTGAGTAACATGGTGAATTCGGTTAGATCCCAATAGGCCGCAGCAGTAATAAGTGGACTGTTCGGGATATAGAAAAATTTTCACGAATGGAATCAAAATTTCTAGGCGAATATAGTGAGTTCCCAATGGGTCATGCTTGTATGAGTGTGCTTTTCAATATAGAGCAACATTTTAGGGAACGGAATCTAAGTACCATGGTGAATTCAGTAGGTTCCCAATAGGATTCGCATGTAATATGCTTGTTATTCAAGATAGAGCAACGTTTTAACGAACTGAAACAGTGTATCTTTGTGAATTCAGTTAGTTCCCAATAGCAGGTTCTTGTAATATGTGTACTTTTTAAGATTTATCAAAATTTCCTGAGTCGAATCTGAGTGACATGGTGATTTCGGTTAGATCCCAATAGGTCGCAGTAGTAATAAGTGGACTGTTCGGGATATAGAAAAATTTTCACGAACGGAATCAAAATTTCTAGGCGATTATAGTGAGTTTCCAATGGGACATGCTTGTATGAGTGTGCTATTAAATATAGAGCAACATTTTAAGGTACGGAATCTAAGTATTATGGTGAATTCAGTAGGTTCCCAATAGGATTCCCATGTAATAAGCTTGTTATTCAAGATAGAGCAACTTTCTAACGAACTGAAACACTGTTTCTTTGTGAATTCAGTTAGATCCTACTAGCAGGCTCTTGTAATTTCTGTACTTTTAAAGATTTATCAAAATATGGTGGGCCGAATTAGAGTAACGTGGTGAATTCGGTTAGTTCCCAATAGGCCGCAGTAGTAATAAGTGGACTGTTCGGGATATAGAAAAATTTTAACGAATGGAATCAAAATTCCTAGGCGATATCAGTGAGTTCCCAATGGGACATGCTTGTATTAGTGTGCATTTCGATATATACCATCATTTTAAGGGACGGAATCAAAGTATCATGGTGAATTCAGTAGGTTCCCAATAGGATTCCCATGTAATAAGCTTGTTATTCAAGATAGAGCAACGTTTTAACGAACTGAAACAGTGTATCTTTGTGAATTCAGTTAGTTCCCATTAGCAGGTTCTTGTAACATGTGTACTTTTTAAGATTTATCAAAATTTCCTGAATCGAATCTGAGTGACATGCTGATTTTGGTTAGTTCCCAATAGGCCGCAGTAGTAATAAGTGGACTGTCGGGATATAGAAAAATTATCACGAATGGAATCAAAATTTCTTGGCGAATTCAGTGAGTTCCCAATGGGACATGCTTGTATGAGTGTGCTTTTCGATATATAGCAACATTTTAAGGGACGGAATCTAAGTATCATGGTGAATTCAGTAGGTTCCCAATAGGATTCGCATGTAATAAACTTGTTATTCAAGATAGAGCAACGTTTTTACGAATTGAAACAGTGTATCTTTGTGAATTCAGTTAGTTCCCAGTAGCAGGACCTTGTAATATGTGTACTTTAAAGATTTATCAAAATATGGTGAGCCGAATCTGAGTGACATGGTGAATTCGGTTAGTTCCCAATAGGCCGTAGTAGTAATAAGTGGACTGTTCGGGATATAGAAAAATGTTCACGAATGGAATCAAAATTTCTAGGCAAATTAAGTGAGTTCCCACAGGGACATGCTTGTATGAGTGTGCTTTTCAAGAAAGAGCAACATTTTAAGGAACGGTAACTAAGTATCTTGGTGAATTCAGTACGTTCCCAATAGGATTCAATGTAATAAGCTTGTTATTCAAGATAGAGCACCTTTCTAACGAACTGAAACACTGTTTCTTTGTGAATTCAGTTAGTTCCTACTAGCAGGCTCTTGTAATTTCTGTACTTTTAAAGATTTATCAAAATATGGTGAGCCGAATTAGAGTAACATGGTGAATTCGGTTAGTTCCCAATAGGCCGCAGTAGTAATAAGTGGACTGTTCGGGATATAGAAAAATTTTAACGAATGGAATCAAAATTCCTAGGCGAATTCTGTGAGTTCCCAATGGGACATGCTTGTATTAGTGTGCATTTCGATATATACCATCATTTTAAGGGACGGAATCTAAGTATCATGGTGAATTCAGTAGGTTCCCAATAGGATTCCCATGTAATAAGCTTGTTATTCAAGATAGAGCAACGTTTTAACGAACTGAAACAGTGTATCTTTGTGAATTCAGTTAGTTCCCAGTAGCAGGTTCTTATAATATGTGTACTTTTAAAGATTTATCAAAATATGGTGAGCCGAATCTGAGTAACATGGTGAATTCGGTTAGATCCCCATAGGCCGCAATAGTAATAAGTGGACTCTTCGGGATATGAAAAAATTTTCACGAATGGAATCAAAATTTCTGGGCGAATTTAGTGAGTTCCCAATGGGACATGATTGTATGAGTGTGCTTTTCAATATAGAGCAACATTTTAAGGAATGGAATCTAAGTACCATGGTGAATTCAGTAGGTTCCCAATAGGATTGGCATGTAAAAGCTTGTTATTCAAGATAGAGCAACGTTTTAACGAACTGAAACACTGTTTCTTTGTGAATTCAGTTAGTTCCCAGGAGCAGGCCCTAGTAATATGTGTACTTTTAAAGATTTATCAAAATTTGGTGAGCCGAATCTGAGTAACATGGTGAATTCGGTTAGTTCCCAATAGGCCGCCGTAGTAATAAGTGAACTGTCGGGATATAGAAAAATTTCACGAATGGAATCAAAATTTCTAGGCGAATTAAGTGAGTTCCCAATGGGACATGCTTCTATGAGTGTGCTTTTCAATAAAGAGCAACATTTTAAGGAAGGGAAAATAAGTATCATGGTGAATTCAGTATGTTCCCAATAGGAATCGATGTATTAAGCTTGTTATTCAAGATAGAGCAACGTTCTAACGAATTGAAACACTGTTTCTTTGTGAATTCAGTTAGTTCCCAGTAGCAGGCTCTTGTAATTTCTGTACTTTTAAAGATTTATCAAAATATGGTGAGCCGAATCTGAGTAACATGGTGAATTCGGTTAGATCCCAATAGGCCAGAGTAGTAACAAGTGGACTGTTCGGGATATAGAAAAATTTTCACGAATGGAATCAAAATTTCTAGGCGAATATAGTGAGTTCCCAATGGGACATGCTTGTATGAGTGTGCTTTTAAATATAGAGCAACATTTTAAGGAACGGAATCTAAGTACCATGGTTAATTCAGTAGGTTCTCAATAGGATTCCCATGTAATAAGCTTGTTATTCAAGATAGAGCAACGTTTTAACGAACTGAAACAGTGTATCTTTGTGAATTCACTTAGTTCCCAGTAGCAGGTTCTTGTAATATGTGTACTTTTTAAGATTTATCAAAATTTGGTGAGCCGAATCTGAGTAACATGGTGAATTCGTTTAGTTCCCAATAGGCCGCTGTAGTAATAAGTGGACTCTTCGGGATATGAAAAAATTTTCACGATTGGAATCAAAATTTCTGGGTGAATTCAGTGAGTTCCCAATGGGACATGCTTGTATGAGTGTGCTTTTCATTATAGATCAACATTTTAAGTAACGGAATCTAAGTATCATGGTGAATTCAGTAGGTTCCCAATACGATTCCCATGTAATAAGCTTGTTATTCAAGATAGAGCAACGTTTTAACGAATTGAAACACTGTTTCTTTGTGAATTCAGTTAGCTCCCAGTAGCAGGCCCTAGTAATATGTGTACTTTTAAAGATTTATCAAAATTTGGTGAGCCGAATCTGAGTAACATGGTGAATTCGGTTAGTTCCCAATAGGCCGCAGTAGTAATAAGTGGACTGTCGGGATATAGAAAAATTTCACGAATGGAATCAAAATTTCTAGGCGAATTAAGTGAGTTCCCACTGGGACATGCTTGTATGAGTGTGCTTTTCAATAAAGAGCAACATTTTAAGGAACGGTAACTAAGTATCTTGGTGAATTCAGTACGTTCCCAATAGGATTCAATGTAATAAGCTTGTTATTCAAGATAGAGCAACGTTTTAACGAACTGAAACAGTGTATCTTTGTGAATTCAGTTAGTTCCCAGTAGTAGGTTCTTGTAATATGTGTACTTTTTAAGATTTATCAAAATTTCCTGAGTCGAATCTGAGTGACATGGTGATTTCGGTTAGATCCCAATAGGTCGCTGTAGTAATAAGTGGACTGTTCGGGATATAGATAAATTTACACGAATGGAATCAAAATTTCTAGGCGAATATAGTGAGTTTCCAATGGGACATGCTTGTATGAGTGTGCTATTCAATATAGAGCAACATTTTAAGGAACGGAATCTAAGTATCATGGTGAATTCAGTAGGTTTTCAATAGGATTCCCATGTAATAAGCTTGTTATTCAAGATAGAGCAACGTTTTAACGAACTGAAAGAGTGTATCTTTGTGAATTCAGTTAGTTCCCAGTAGCAGGTTCTTGTAATATGTGTACTTTTTAAGATTTATCAAAATTTCCTGAGTCGAATCTGAATGACATGGTGATTTCGGTTAGTTCCCAATAGGCCGCATGAGTAATAAATGGACTGTCGGGATATAGAAAAATTTTCACGAATGGAATCAAATTTCTAGGCGAATTCAGTGAGTTCCCAATGGGACATGCTTGTATTAGTGTGCTTTTCGATATATAGCAACATTTTAAGGGACGGAATCATATATCATGGTGAATTCAGTAGGTTCCCAATAGGATTCGCATGCAATAAACTTGTTATTCAAGATATAGCAACGTTTTACGAACTGAAACAGAGTATCTTTGTGAATTCAGTTAGTTCCCAGTAGCAGGCCCTTGTAATATGTGTACTTTTAAAGATTTATCAAAATATGGTGAGCCGAATCTGAGTAACATGGTGAATACGGTTAGTTCCCAATAGGCCGCCGTAGTAATAAGTGGACTGTCGGGATATAGAAAAATTTCACGAATGGAATCAAAATTTCTAGGCGAATTAAGTGAGTTCCCAATGGGACATGATTCTATGAGTGTGCTGTTCAATAAAGAGCAACATTTTAAGGAACAGAAACTAAGTATCATTGTGAATTCAGTACGTTCCCAATAGGATTCGATGTAATAAGCTTGTTATTCAAGATACAGCAACGTTCTAACGAAATGAAACACTGTTTCTTTGTGAATTCAGTTAGTTTCCAGTAGCAGGCTCTTGTAATTTGTGTACTTTTAAAGATTTATCAAAATATGGTGAGCCGAATCTGAGTAACATGGTGAATTCGGCTAGTTCCATAGAGGCCGAGGTAGTAATAAGTGGACTGTTCGGGATATAGAAAAATTTTCACGAATGGAATCAAAATTTCTGGGTGAATTCAGTGAGTTCCCAATGGGACATCCTTGTATGAGTGTTTTTCAATATCGAGCAACATTTTAAGGAACGGAATCTAAGTATCATGGTGAATTCAGTAGGTTTTCAATAGGATTCCCATGTATTAAGCTTGTTATACAAGATAGAGCAACATTTTAACCAACTGAAACAGTGTATCTTTGTGAATTCAGTTAGTTCCCAGTAGCAGGTTCTTGTAATATGTGTACTTTTTAAGATTTATCAAAATTTCCTGAGTCGAATCTGAATGACATGGTGATTTCGGTTAGTTCCCAATAGGCCGCATGAGTAATAAATGGACTGTCGGGATATAGAAAAAATTTCACGAATGGAATCAAAATTTCTAGGCGAATTCAGTGAGTTCCCAATGGGACATGCTTGTATTAGTGTGCTTTTCGATATATAGCAACATTTTAAGGGACGGAATCTAAGTATCATGGTGAATTCAGTAAGTTCCCAATAGGATTCGCATGCAATAAACTTGTTATTCAAGATATAGCAACGTTTTACGAACTGAAACAGTGTATCTTTGTGAATTCAGTTAGTTCCCAGTAGCAGACCCTTGTAATATGTGTACTTTTAAAGATTTATCAAAATATGGTGAGCCGAATCTGAGTATCATGGTGAATACGGTTAGTTCCCAATAGGCCGCAGTAGTAATAAGTGGAATGTTCGGGATATAGAAAAATTTTCACGAATGGAATCAAAATTTCTAGGCGAATATAATGAGTTCCCAATGGGACATGCTTGTATGAGTGTGCTTTTCAATATAGAGCAACATTTTAGGGAACGGAATCTAAGTACAATGGTGAATTCAGTAGGTTCCCAATAGGATTCCCATGTAATAAGCTTGTTATTCAAGATAGAGCAACGTTTTAACGAACTGAAACAGTGTATCTTTGTGAATTCACTTAGTTCCCAGTAGCAGGTTCTTGTAATATGTGTACTTTTTAAGATTTATCAAAATTTGGTGAGCCGAATCTGAGTAACATGGTGAATTCGGTTAGTTCCCAATAGGCCGCAGTAGTAATAAGTGGACTGTCGGGATATAGAAAAATTTTCACGAATGGAATCAAAATTTCTAGGCGAATTCAGTGAGTTCCCAATGTGACATGCTTGTATTAGTGTGCTTTTCGATATATAGCAACATTTTAAGGGACGGAATCTAAGTATCATGGTGAATTCAGTAGGTTCCCAATAGGATTCGCATGTAATAAACTTGTTATTCAAGATAGAGCAACGATTTTACGAACTGAAACAGTGTATCTTGTGAATTCAGTTAGTTCCCAGTAGCAGGACCTGGTAATATGTGTACTTTAAAGATTTATCAAAATATGGTGGGCCGAATCTGAGTAACATGGTGAATTCGGTTAGTTCCCAATAGGCCGTAGTAGTAATAAGTGGACTGTACGGGATATAGAAAAATTTTCACGAATGGAATCAAAATTTCTAGGCGAATTAAGTGAGTTCCCACAGGGACATGCTTGTATGAATGTGCTTTTCAATAAAGAGCAACATTTTAAGGAACGGTAACTAAGTATCTTGGTGAATTCAGTACGTTCCCAATAGGATTCAATGTAATAAGCTTGTTATTCAAGATAGAGCAACTTTCTAACGAACTGAAACACTGTTTCTTTGTGAATTCAGTTAGTTCTCAGTAGCAGGCTCTTGTAATTTCTGTACTTTTAAAGATTTATCAAAATATGGTGAGCCGAATTAGAGTAACATGGTGAATTCGGTTAGTTCCCAATAGGCCGCAGTAGTAATAAGTGGACTGTTCGGGATATAGAAAAATTTTAACGAATGGAATCAAAATTCCTAGGCGAATTCAGTGAGTTCCCAATGGGACATGCTTGTATTAGTGTGATTTTCGATATATACCATCATTTTA
Source organism: Rattus norvegicus (assembly GCF_021556685.1). Lineage (NCBI taxonomy): Eukaryota > Metazoa > Chordata > Mammalia > Rodentia > Muridae > Rattus > Rattus norvegicus. The sequence goes on along the minus strand of NC_141538.1, from coordinate 1,306,101 downwards.
AGGGACGGAATCTAAGTATCATGGTGAATTCAGTAGGTTCCCAATAGGATTCCCATGTAATAAGCTTGTTATTCAAGATAGAGCAACGTTTTATCGAACTGAAACAGTGTATCTTTCTGAATTCAGTTAGTTCCCAGTAGCAGGCCCTTGTAATATGTGTACTTTTAAAGATTTATCAAAATATGGTGAGACGAATCTGAGTAACATGGTGAATTCGGTTAGATCCCAATAGGCCGCAGTAGTAATAAGTGGACTGTTCGGGATATAGAAAAATTTTCACGAATGGAATCAAAATTTCTAGGCGAATATAGTGAGTTCCCAATGGGACATGCTTGTATGAGTGTGCTTTTCAATATAGAGCAACATTTTAGGGAACGGAATCTAAGTACCATGGTGAATTCAGTAGGTTCCCAATAGGATTCCCATGTAATAAGCTTGTTATTCAAGATAGAGCAACGTTTTAACGAACTGAAACAGTGTATCTTTGTGAATTCAGTTAGTTCCCAGTAGCAGGTTCTTGTAATATGTCTACTTTTTAAGATTTATCAAAATTTCCTGAGTCGAATCTGAGTGACATGGTGATTTCGGTTAGATCCCAATAGGTCGCAGTAGTAATAAGTGGACTGTTCGGGATATAGAAAAATTTTCACGAACGGAATCAAAATTTCTAGGCGATTATAGTGAGTTTCCAATGGGACATGCTTGTATGAGTGTGCTATTAAATATAGAGCAACATTTTAAGGAACGGAATCTAAGTATCATGGTGAATTCAGTAGGTTCCCAATAGGATTCCCATGTAATAAGCTTGTTATTCAAGATAGAGCAACGTTTTAACTTACTGAAACAGTGTATCTTTGTGAATTCAGTTAGTTCCCTGTAGCAGGTTCTTGTAACATGTGTACTTTTTAAGATTTATCAAAATTTCCTGAATCGAATCTGAGTGACATGCTGATTTCGGTTAGTTCCCAATAGGCCGCAGTAGTAATAAGTGGACTGTCGGGATATAGAAAAATTTCACGAATGGAATCAAAATTTCTAGGCGAATTAAGTGAGTTCCCAATGGGACATGCTTGTATGAGTGTGCTTTTCAATAAAGAGCAACATTTTAAGGAACGGTAACTAAGTATCTTGGTGAATTCAGTACGTTCCCAATAGGATTCAATGTAATAAGCTTGTTATTCAAGATAGAGCAACGTTTTAACGAACTGAAACAGTGTATCTTTGTGAATTCAGTTAGTTCCCAGTAGTAGGTTCTTGTAATATGTGTACTTTTTAAGATTTATCAAAATTTCCTGAGTCGAATCTGAGTGACATGGTGATTTCGGTTAGATCCCAATAGGTCGCTGTAGTAATAAGTGGACTGTTCGGGATATAGAAAATTTACACGAATGGAATCAAAATTTCTAGGCGAATATAGTGAGTTTCCAATGGGACATGCTTGTATGAGTGTGCTATTCAATATAGAGCAACATTTTAAGGAACGGAATCTAAGTATCATGGTGAATTCAGTAGGTTTTCAATAGGATTCCCATGTAATAAGCTTTTTATTCAAGATAGAGCAACGTTTTAACGAACTGAAAGAGTGTATCTTTGTGAATTCAGTTAGTTCCCAGTAGCAGGTTCTTGTAATATGTGTACTTTTTAAGATTTATCAAAATTTCCTGAGTCGAATCTGAATGACATGGTGATTTCGGTTAGTTCCCAATAGGCCGCATGAATAATAAATGGACTGTCGGGATATAGAAAAATTTTCACGAATGGAATCAAATTTCTAGGCGAATTCAGTGAGTTCCCAATGGGACATGCTTGTATTAGTGTGCTTTTCGATATATAGCAACATTTTAAGGGACGGAATCATATATCATGGTGAATTCAGTAGGTTCCCAATAGGATTCGCATGCAATAAACTTGTTATTCAAGATATAGCAACGTTTTACGAACTGAAACAGAGTATCTTTGTGAATTCAGTTAGTTCCCAGTAGCAGGCCCTTGTAATATGTGTACTTTTAAAGATTTATCAAAATATGGTGAGCCGAATCTGAGTAACATGGTGAATACGGTTAGTTCCCAATAGGCCGCCGTAGTAATAAGTGGACTGTCGGGATATAGAAAAATTTCACGAATGGAATCAAAATTTCTAGGCGAATTAAGTGAGTTCCCAATGGGACATGATTCTATGAGTGTGCTGTTCAATAAAGAGCAACATTTTAAGGAACAGAAACTAAGTATCATTGTGAATTCAGTACGTTCCCAATAGGATTCGATGTATTAAGCTTGTTATTCAAGATACAGCAACGTTCTAACGAACTGAAACACTGTTTCTTTGTGAATTCAGTTAGTTTCCAGTAGCAGGCTCTTGTAATTTGTGTACTTTTAAAGATTTATCAAAATATGGTGAGCCGAATCTGAGTAACATGGTGAATTCGGCTAGTTCCATAGAGGCCGAGGTAGTAATAAGTGGACTGTTCGGGATATAGAAAAATTTTCACGAATGGAATCAAAATTTCTGGGTGAATTCAGTGAGTTCCCAATGGGACATGCTTGTATGAGTGTTTTTCAATATCGAGCAACATTTTAAGGAACGGAATCTAAGTATCATGGTGAATTCAGTAGGTTTTCAATAGGATTCCCATGTATTAAGCTTGTTATACAAGATAGAGCAACATTTTAACCAACTGAAACAGTGTATCTTTGTGAATTCAGTTAGTTCCCAGTAGCAGGTTCTTGTAATATGTGTACTTTTTAAGATTTATCATAATTTCCTGAGTCGAATCTGAATGACATGGTGATTTCGGTTAGTTCCCAATAGGCCGCATGAGTAATAAATGGACTGTCGGGATATAGAAAAAATTTCACGAATGGAATCAAAATTTCTAGGCGAATTCAGTGAGTTCACAATGGGACATGCTTGTATTAGTGTGCTTTTCGATATATAGCAACATTTTAAGGGACGGAATCTAAGTATCATGGTGAATTCAGTAGGTTCCCAATAGGATTCGCATGCAATAAACTTGTTATTCAAGATATAGCAACGTTTTATGAACTGAAACAGTGTATCTTTGTGAATTCAGTTAGTTCCCAGTAGCAGACCCTTGTAATATGTGTACTTTTAAAGATTTATCAAAATATGGTGAGCCGAATCTGAGTATCATGGTGAATACGGTTAGTTCCCAATAGGCCGCAGTAGTAATAAGTGGACTGTTCGGGATATAGAAAAATTTTCACGAATGGAATCAAAATTTCTAGGCGAATATAGTGAGTTCCCAATGGGACATGCTTGTATGAGTGTGCTTTTCAATATAGAGCAACATTTTAGGGAACGGAATCTAAGTACAATGGTGAATTCAGTAGGTTCCCAATAGGATTCCCATGTAATAAGCTTGTTATTCAAGATAGAGCAACGTTTTAACGAACTGAAACAGTGTATCTTTGTGAATTCACTTAGTTCCCAGTAGCAGGTTCTTGTAATATGTGTACTTTTTAAGATTTATCAAAATTTGGTGAGCCGAATCTGAGTAACATGGTGAATTCGGTTAGTTCCCAATAGGCCGCAGTAGTAATAAGTGGACTGTCGGGATATAGAAAAATTTTCACGAATGGAATCAAAATTTCTAGGCGAATTCAGTGAGTTCCCAAAGTGACATGCTTGTATTAGTGTGCTTTTCGATATATAGCAACATTTTAAGGGACGGAATCTAAGTATCATGGTGAATTCAGTAGGTTCCCAATAGGATTCGCATGTAATAAACTTGTTATTCAAGATAGAGCAACGATTTTACGAACTGAAACAGTGTATCTTGTGAATTCAGTTAGTTCCCAGTAGCAGGACCTGGTAATATGTGTACTTTAAAGATTTATCAAAATATGGTGGGCCGAATCTGAGTAACATGGTGAATTCGGTTAGTTCCCAATAGGCCGTAGTAGTAATAAGTGGACTGTACGGGATATAGAAAAATTTTCACGAATGGAATCAAAATTTCTAGGCGAATTAAGTGAGTTCCCAATGGGACATGCTTCTATGAGTGTGCTTTTCAATAAAGAGCAACATTTTAAGGAACGGTAACTAAGTATCTTGGTGAATTCAGTACGTTCCCAATAGGATTCAATGTAATAAGCTTGTTATTCAAGATAGAGCAACTTTCTAACGAACTGAAACACTGTTTCTTTGTGAATTCAGTTAGTTCTCAGTAGCAGGCTCTTGTAATTTCTGTACTTTTAAAGATTTATCAAAATATGGTGAGCCGAATTAGAGTAACATGGTGAATTCGGTTAGTTCCCAATAGGCCGCAGTAGTAATAAGTGGACTGTTCGGGATATAGAAAAATTTTAACGAATGGAATCAAAATTCCTAGGCGAATTCAGTGAGTTCCCAATGGGACATGCTTGTATTAGTGTGATTTTCGATATATACCATCATTTTAAGGGACGGAATCTAAGTATCATGGTGAATTCAGTAGGTTCCCAATAGGATTCCCATGTAATAAGCTTGTTATTCAAGATAGAGCAACGTTTTATCGAACTGAAACAGTGTATCTTTCTGAATTCAGTTAGTTCCCAGTAGCAGGCCCTTGTAATATGTGTACTTTTAAAGATTTATCAAAATATGGTGAGACGAATCTGAGTAACATGGTGAATTCGGTTAGATCCCAATAGGCCGCAGTAGTAATAAGTGGACTGTTCGGGATATAGAAAAATTTTCACGAATGGAATCAAAATTTCTAGGCGAATATAGTGAGTTCCCAATGGGACATGCTTGTATGAGTGTGCTTTTCAATATAGAGCAACATTTTAGGGAACGGAATCTAAGTACCATGGTGAATTCAGTAGGTTCCCAATAGGATTCCCATGTAATAAGCTTGTTATTCAAGATAGAGCAACGTTTTAACGAACTGAAACAGTGTATCTTTGTGAATTCAGTTAGTTCCCAGTAGCAGGTTCTTGTAATATGTCTACTTTTTAAGATTTATCAAAATTTCCTGAGTCGAATCTGAGTGACATGGTGATTTCGGTTAGATCCCAATAGGTCGCAGTAGTAATAAGTGGACTGTTCGGGATATAGAAAAATTTTCACGAACGGAATCAAAATTTCTAGGCGATTATAGTGAGTTTCCAATGGGACATGCTTGTATGAGTGTGCTATTAAATATAGAGCAACATTTTAAGGAACGGAATCTAAGTATCATGGTGAATTCAGTAGGTTCCCAATAGGATTCCCATGTAATAAGCTTGTTATTCAAGATAGAGCAACGTTTTAACTTACTGAAACAGTGTATCTTTGTGAATTCAGTTAGTTCCCAGTAGCAGGTTCTTGTAACATGTGTACTTTTTAAGATTTATCAAAATTTCCTGAATCGAATCTGAGTGACATGCTGATTTCGGTTAGTTCCCAATAGGCCGCAGTAGTAATAAGTGGACTGTCGGGATATAGAAAAATTTTCACGAATGGAATCAAAATTTCTAGGCGAATTCAGTGAGTTCCCAATGGGACATGCTTGTATTAGTGTGCATTTTGATATATACCATCATTTTAAGGGACGGAATCTAAGTATCATGGTGAATTCAGTAGGTTCCCAATAGGATTCCCATGTAATAAGCTTGTTATTCAAGATAGAGCAACGTTTTAACGAACTGAAACAGTGTATCTTTGTGAATTCAGTTAGTTCCCAGTAGCAGGTTCTTATAATATGTGTACTTTTAAAGATTTATCAAAATATGGTGAGACGAATCTGAGTAACATGGTGAATTCGGTTAGATCCCCATAGGCCGCAATAGTAATAAGTGGACTCTTCGGGATATGAAAAAATTTTCACGAATGGAATCAAAATTTCTGGGCGAATTCAGTGAGTTCCCAATGGGACATGATTGTATGAGTGTGCTTTTCAATATAGAGCAACATTTTAAGGAACGGAATCTAAGTACCATGGTGAATTCAGTAGGTTCCCAATAGGATTCGCATGTAATAATCTTGTTATTCAAGATAGAGCAAAGTTTTAACGAACTGAAACACTGTTTCTTTGTGAATTCAGTTAGTTCCCAGGAGCAGGCCCTAGTAATATGTGTACTTTTAAAGATTTATCAAAATTTGGTGAGCCGAATCTGAGTAACATGGTGAATTCGGTTAGTTCCCAATAGTCCGCCGCAGTAATAATTGAACTGTCGGGATATAGAAAAATTTCACGAATGGAATCAAAATTTCTAGGCGAATTAAGTGAGTTCCCAATGGGACATGCTTCTATGAGTGTGCTTTTCAATAAAGAGCAACATTTTAAGGAAGGGAAAATAAGTATCATGGTGAATTCAGTACGTTCCCAATAGGAATCGATGTAATAAGCTTCTTATTCAAGATAGAGCCACGTTCTAACGAATTGAAACACTGTTTCTTTGTGAATTCAGTTAGTTCCCAGTAGCAGGCTCTTGTAATTTCTGTACTTTTAAAGATTTATCAAAATATGGTGAGCCGAATCTGAGTAACATGGTGAATTCGGTTAGATCCCAATACGCCGCAGTAGTAATAAGTGGACTGTTCGGGATATAGAAAAATTTTCACGAATGGAATCAAAATTTCTAGGCGAATATAGTGAGTTCCCAATGGGACATGCTTGTATGAGTGTGCTTTTAAATATAGAGCAACATTTTAAGGAACGGAATCTAAGTACCATTGTGAATTCAGTAGGTTCCCAATAGGATTCCCATGTAATAAGCTTGTTATTCAAGATAGAGCAACGTTTTAACGAACTGAAACAGTGTATCTTTGTGAATTCACTTAGTTCCCAGTAGCAGGTTCTTGTAATATGTGTACTTTTTAAGATTTATCAAAATTTGGTGAGCCGAATCTGAGTAACATGGTGAATTCGTTTAGTTCCCAATAGGCCGCTGTAGTAATAAGTGGACTCTTCGGGATATGAAAAAATTTTCACGATTGGAATCAAAATTTCTGGGTGAATTCAGTGAGTTCCCAATGGGACATGCTTGTATGAGTGTGCTTTTCATTATAGATCAACATTTTAAGTAACGGAATCTAAGTATCATGGTGAATTCAGTAGGTTCCCAATACGATTCCCATGTAATAAGCTTGTTATTCAAGATAGAGCAACGTTTTAACGAATTGAAACACTGTTTCTTTGTGAATTCAGTTAGCTCCCAGTAGCAGGCCCTAGTAATATGTGTACTTTTAAAGATTTATCAAAATTTGGTGAGCCGAATCTGAGTAACATGGTGAATTCGGTTAGTTAACAATAGGCCGCCGTAGTAATAAGTGGACTGTCGGGATATAGAAAAATTTCACGAATGGAAGCAAAATTTCAAGGCGAATTAAGTGAGTTCCCAATGGGACATGCTTGTATGAGTGTGATTTTCAATAAAGAGCAACATTTTAAGGAACGGTAACTAAGTATCTTGGTGACTTCAGTACGTTCCCAATAGGATTCAATGTAATAAGCTTGTTATTCAAGATAGAGCAACTTTCTAACGAACTGAAACACTGTTTCTTTGTGAATTCAGTTAGTTCTCAGTAGCAGGCTCTTATAATTTCTGTACTTTTAAAGATTTATCAAAATATGGTGAGCCGAATTAGAGTAACATGGTGAATTCGGTTAGTTCCCAATAGGCCGCAGTAGTAATAAGTGGACTGTTCGGGATATAGAAAAATTTTAACGAATGGAATCAAAATTCCTAGGCGAATTCAGTGAGTTCCCAATGGGACATGCTTGTATTAGTGTGATTTTCGATATATACCATCATTTTAAGGGACGGAATCTAAGTATCATGGTGAATTCAGTAGGTTCCCAATAGGATTCCCATGTAATAAGCTTGTTATTCAAGATAGAGCAACGTTTTATCGAACTGAAACAGTGTATCTTTCTGAATTCAGTTAGTTCCCAGTAGCAGGCCCTTGTAATATGTGTACTTTTAAAGATTTATCAAAATATGGTGAGACGAATCTGAGTAACATGGTGAATTCTGTTAGATCCCAATAGGCCGCAGTAGTAATAAGTGGACTGTTCGGGATATAGAAAAATTTTCACGAATGGAATCAAAATTTCTAGGCGAATATAGTGAGTTCCCAATGGGACATGCTTGTATGAGTGTGCTTTTCAATATAGAGCAACATTTTAGGGAACGGAATCTAAGTACCATGGTGAATTCAGTAGGTTCCCAATAGGATTCCCATGTAATAAGCTTGTTCTTCAAGATAGAGCAACGTTTTAACGAACTGAAACAGTGTACCTTTGTGAATTCAGTTAGTTCCCAGTAGCAGGTTCTTGTAATATGTCTACTTTTTAAGATTTATCAAAATTTCCTGAGTCGAATCTGAGTGACATGGTGATTTCGGTTAGATCCCAATAGGTCGCAGTAGTAATAAGTGGACTGTTCGGGATATAGAAAAATTTTCACGAACGGAATCAAAATTTCTAGGCGATTATAGTGAGTTTCCAATGGGACATGCTTGTATGAGTGTGCTATTAAATATAGAGCAACATTTTAAGGAACGGAATCTAAGTATCATGGTGAATTCAGTAGGTTCCCAATAGGTTTCCCATGTAATAAGCTTGTTATTCAAGATAGAGCAACGTTTTAACTTACTGAAACAGTGTATCTTTGTGAATTCAGTTAGTTCCCAGTAGCAGGTTCTTGTAACATGTGTACTTTTTAAGATTTATCAAAATTTCCTGAATCGAATCTGAGTGACATGCTGATTTCGGTTAGTTCCCAATAGGCCGCAGTAGTAATAAGTGGACTGTCGGGATATAGAAAAATTTTCACGAATGGAATCAAAATTTCTAGGCGAATTCAGTGAGTTCCCAATGGGACATGCTTGTATTAGTGTGCATTTTGATATATACCATCATTTTAAGGGACGGAATCTAAGTATCATGGTGAATTCAGTAGGTTCCCAATAGGATTCCCATGTAATAAGCTTGTTATTCAAGATAGAGCAACGTTTTAACGAACTGAAACAGTGTATCTTTGTGAATTCAGTTAGTTCCCAGTAGCAGGTTCTTATAATATGTGTACTTTTAAAGATTTATCAAAATATGGTGAGACGAATCTGAGTAACATGGTGAATTCGGTTAGATCCCCATAGGCCGCAATAGTAATAAGTGGACTCTTCGGGATATGAAAAAATTTTCACGAATGGAATCAAAATTTCTGGGCGAATTCAGTGAGTTCCCAATGGGACATGATTGTATGAGTGTGCTTTTCAATATAGAGCAACATTTTAAGGAACGGAATCTAAGTACCATGGTGAATTCAGTAGGTTCCCAATAGGATTCGCATGTAATAAGCTTGTTATTCAAGATAGAGCAAAGTTTTAACGAACTGAAACACTGTTTCTTTGTGAATTCAGTTAGTTCTCAGGAGCAGGCCCTAGTAATATGTGTACTTTTAAAGATTTATCAAAATTTGGTGAGCCGAATCTGAGTAACATGGTGAATTCGGTTAGTTCCCAATAGGCCGCCGTAGTAATAAGTGAACTGTCGGGATATAGAAAAATTTCACGAATGGAATCAAAATTTCTAGGCGAATTAAGTGAGTTCCCAATGGGACATGCTTCTATGAGTGTGCTTTTCAATAAAGAGCAACATTTTAAGGAAGGGAAAATAAGTATCATGGTGAATTCAGTACGTTCCCAATAGGAATCGATGTAATAAGCTTCTTATTCAAGATAGAGCAACGTTCTAACGAATTGAAACACTGTTTCTTTGTGAATTCAGTTAGTTCCCAGTAGCAGGCTCTTGTAATTTCTGTACTTTTAAAGATTTATCAAAATATGGTGAGCCGAATCTGAGTAACATGGTGAATTCGGTTAGATCCCAATACGCCGCAGTAGTAATAAGTGGACTGTTCGGGATATAGAAAAATTTTCACGAATGGAATCAAAATTTCTAGGCGAATATAGTGAGTTCCCAATGGGACATGCTTGTATGAGTGTGCTTTTAAATATAGAGCAACATTTTAAGGAACGGAATCTAAGTACCATGGTGAATTCAGTAGGTTCCCAATAGGATTCCCATGTAATAAGCTTGTTATTCAAGATAGAGCAACGTTTTAACGAACTGAAACAGTGTATCTTTGTGAATTCACTTAGTTCCCAGTAGCAGGTTCTTGTAATATGTGTACTTTTTAAGTTTATCAAAATTTGGTGAGCCGAATCTGAGTAACATGGTGAATTCGTTTAGTTCCAAATAGGCCGCTGTAGTAATAAGTGGACTCTTCGGGATATGAAAAAATTTTCACGATTGGAATCAAAATTTCTGGGTGAATTCAGTGAGTTCCCAATGGGACATGCTTGTATGAGTGTGCTTTTCATTATAGATCAACATTTTAAGTAACGGAATCTAAGTATCATGGTGAATTCAGTAGGTTCCCAATACGATTCCCATGTAATAAGCTTGTTATTCAAGATAGAGCAACGTTTTAACGAATTGAAACACTGTTTCTTTGTGAATTCAGTTAGCTCCCAGTAGCAGGCCCTAGTAATATGTGTACTTTTAAAGATTTATCAAAATTTGGTGAGCCGAATCTGAGTAACATGGTGAATTCGGTTAGTTCCCAATAGGCCGCCGTAGTAATAAGTGGACTGTCGGGATATAGAAAAATTTCACGAATGGAAGCAAAATTTCAAGGCGAATTAAGTGAGTTCCCAATGGGACATGCTTGTATGAGTGTGCTTTTCAATAAAGAGCAACATTTTAAGGAACGGTAACTAAGTATCTTGGTGAATTCAGTACGTTCCCAATAGGATTCAATGTAATAAGCTTGTTATTCAAGATAGAGCAACGTTTTAACGAACTGAAACAGTGTATCTTTGTGAATTCAGTTAGTTCCCAGTAGCAGGTTCTTGTAATATGTGTACTTTTTAAGATTTATCAAAATTTCCTGAGTCGAATCTGAGTGACATGGTGATTTCGGTTAGTTCCCAATAGGCCGCATGAGTAATAAATGGACTGTCGGGATATAGAAAAATTTTCACGAATGGAATCAAAATTTCTAGGCGAATTCAGTGAGTTCCCAATGGGACATGCTTGTATTAGTGTGCTTTTCGATATATAGCAACATTTTAAGGGACGGAATCTAAGTATCATTGTGAATTCAGTAGGTTCCCAATAGGATTCGCATGCAATAAACTTGTTATTCAAGATATAGCAACGTTTTACGAACTGAAACAGTGTATCTTTGTGAATTCAGTTAGTTCCCAGTAGCAGGCCCTTGTAATATGTGTACTTTTAAAGATTTATCAAAATATGGTGAGCCGAATCTGAGTATCATGGTGAATACGGTTAGTTCCCAATAGGCCGCAGTAGTAATAAGTTGACTGTTCGGGATATAGAAAAATTTCACGAATGGCATCAAAATTTCTAGGCGAATTAATTGAGTTCCCACTGGGACATGCTTGTATGAGTGTGCTTTTCAATAAAGAGCAACATTTTAAAGAACGGCAACTAAGTATCATAGTGAATTCAGTACGTTCCCAATAGGGTTTGATGTAATAAGCTTGTTATTCAAGATAGAGCAAAGTTCTAACGAACTGAAACACTGTTTCTTAGTGAATTTATTTAATTCCCAGTAGCAGGCCCTAGTAATATGTGTACTTTTAAAGATTTATCAAAATTTGGTGTGCCGAATCTGAGTAACATGGTGAATTCAGTTAGTTCCCAGTAGCAGGTTCTTGTAACATGTGTACTTTTTAAGATTTATCAAACTTTCCTGAATCGAATCTGAGTGACATGCTGATTTCGGTTAGTTCCCAATAAGCCGCCGTAGTAATAAGTGGACTGTCGGGATATTGAAAAATTTCACGAATGGAATCAAAATTTCTAGGCGAATTAAGTGAGTTCCCAATGGGACATGCTTCTATGAGTGTGCTGTTCAATAAAGAGCAACATTTTAAGGAACGGTAACTAAGTATCATTGTGAATTCAGTACGTTCCCAAAGGATTCGATGTAATAAGCTTGTTATTCAAGATAGAGCAACGTTCTAATGAACTGAAACACTGTTTCTTTGTGAATACAGTTAGTTTCCAGTAGCAGGCTCTTGTAATTTGTGTACTTTTAAAGATTTATCAAAATATGGTGAGCCGAACCTGAGTAACATGGTGAATTCGGCTAGTTCCATATAGGCCGAGGTAGTAATAAGTGGACTGTTCGGGATATAGAAAAATTTTCACGAATGGAATCAAAATTTCTGGGTGAATTCAGTGGGTTCCCAATGGGACATGCTTGTATTAGTGTGCTTTTCGATATATAGCAACAATTTAAGGGACGGAATCTAAGTATCATGGTCAATTCAGTAGGTTCCCAATAGGATTCGCATGCAAGAAATTGTTATTCAAGATAGAGCAACGTTTTACGAACTGAAACAGTGTATCTTTGTGAATTCAGTTAGTTCCCAGTAGCAGGCCCTTGTAATATGTGTACTTTTAAAGATTTATCAAAATATGGTGAGCCGAATCTGAGTAACATGGTGAATTCGGTTAGTTCCCAATAGGCCGCAGTAGTAATAAGGGGACTGTTCGGGATATAGAAAAATTTTCACGAATGGAATCCAAATTTCTGGATGAATTCAGTGAGTTCCCAATGGGACATGCTTGTATGAGTGTGCTTTTCAATATAGAGCAACATTTTATGGAACGCAATCTAAGTATCATGGTGAATTCAGTAGGTTCCCAATAGGATTCGCATGTTATAAGCTTGTTATCCAAGATAGAGCAACGTTTTTACGAACTGAAACAGTGTATTTTTGTGAATTCAGTTAGTTTCCAGTAGCAGGCCCTTGTAATATGTGTACTTTTAAAGATTTATCAAAATATGGTGAGCCGAATCTGAGTAACATGGTGAATTCGGCTAGTTCCATAGAGGCCGAGGTAGTAATAAGGGGACTGTTCGGGATATAGAAAAATTTTCACGAATGGAATCAAAATTTCTGGATGAATTCAGTGAGTTCCCAATGGGACATGTTTGTATGAGTGTGCTTCTCAATATAGAGCAACATTTTAAGGAACGGAATCTAAGTATCATGGTGAATTCAGTAGGTTCCCAATAGGATTCCCATGTAATAAGCTTGTTATTCAAGATAGAGCAACGTTTCAACGAACTGAAAGAGTGTATCTTTGTGAATTCAGTTAGATCCCAGTAGCAGGCCCATGTAATATGTGTACTTTTTAAGATTTATCAAAATTTCCTGAGTCGAATCTGAGTGACATGGTGATTTTGGTTAGTTCCGAATAGGCCGCCGTAGTAATAAGTGGACTGTCGGGATATAGAAAAATTTCACGAATGGAATCAAAATTTCTAGGCGAATTAAGTGAGTTCCCAATGGGACATGCTTCTATGAGTGTGCTTTTCAATAAAGAGCAACATTTTAAGGAAGGGAAAATAAGTATCATGGTGAATTCAGTACGTTCCCAATAGGATTTGATGTAATAAGCTTGTTATTCAAGATAGAGCAAAGTTCTAACGAACTGAAACACTGTTTCTTTGTGAATTCATTTAATTCCCAGTAGCAGGCTCTTGTAATATGTGTACTTTTAAAGATTTATCAAAATTTCCTGAGTCGAATCAGAGTGACATGGTGAATTCGGTTAGATCCCAATAGGCCGCAGTAGTAATAAGTGGACTGTTCGGGATATAGAAAAATTTTCACGAATGGAATCAAAATTTCTAGGCGAATATAGTGAGTTCCCAATGGGACATGCTTGTATTAGTGTGCTTTTCAATATAGAGCAACATTTTAAGGAACGGAATCTAAGTATCATGGTGAATTCAGTAGGTTCCCAATAGGATTCCCATGTAATAAGCTTGTTATTCAAGATACAGCAACGTTTTAACGAACTGAAACAGTGTATCTTTGTGAATTCAGTTAGTTCCCAGTAGCAGGTTCTTGTAATATGTGTACTTTTTAAGATTTATCAAATTTTCCTGAGTCGAATCTGAGTGACATGGTGATTTCGTTTAGTTCCCAATAGGCCGTAGTAGTAATAAGTGGACAGTCGGGATATAGAAAAATTTACACGAATGGAATCAAAATTTCTAGGCGAATTAAGTGAGTTCCCACTGGGACATGCTTGTATGAGTGTGCTTTTCAATAAAGAGCAACATTTTAAGGAACGGCAACTAAGTATCTTGGTGAATTCATTACGTTCCCAATAGGATTCAATGTAATAAGCTTGTTATTCAAGATAGAGCAACTTTCTAAAAACTGAAACACTGTTTCTTTGTGAATTCAGTTAGTTCCCAGTAGCAGGCTGTTGTAATTTGTGTACTTTCAAAGATTTATCAAAATATGGTGAGCCGAATTAGAGTAACATGGTGAATTCGGTTAGTTCCCAATAGGCCGCAGTAGTAATAAGTGGACTCTTCGGGATATGAAAAAATTTTCACGAATGGAATCAAAATTTCTGGGCGAATTCAGAGAGTTCCCAATGGGACATGATTGTATGAGTGTGCTTTTCAATATAGATCAACATTTTAAGGAACGGAATCTAAGTATCATGGTTTATTCAGTAGGTTCCCAATAAAATTCCCATGTAATAAGCTTGTTATTCAAGATAGAGCAACGTTTTAACGAACTGAAACACTATTTCTTTGTGAATTCAGTTAGTTCCCAGTAGCAGGCCCTAGTAATATGTGTACTTTTAAAGATTTATCAAAATTTGGTGAGCCGAATCTGAGTAACATGGTGAATTCGGTTAGTTCCCAATAGGCTGCCGTAGTAATAAGTGGACTGTCGGGATATAGACAAATTTCACGAATGGAATCAAAATTTCTAGGCGAATTAAGTGAGTTCCCAATGGGACATGCTTCTATGAGTGTGCTTTTCAATAAAGAGCAACATTTTAAGGAAGGGAAAATAAGTATCATGGTGAATTCAGTACGTTCCCAATAGGATTTGATGTAATAAGCTTGTTATTCAAGATAGAGCAAAGTTCTAACGAACTGAAACACTGTTTCTTTGTGAATTCATTTATTCCCAGTAGCAGGTTCTTGTAATATGTGTACTTTTTAAAATTTATCATATTTTCCTGAGTCGAATCTGAGTGACATGTTGATTTCTGTTAGATCCCAATAGGTCGTAGTAGTAATAAGTGGACTCTCGGGATATAGAAAAATTTTCACGAATGGAATCAAAATTTCTAGGGGAATTCAGTGAGTTTCCAATGGCACATGCTTGTATTAGTGTGCTTTTCGATATATAGCAACATTTTATGGGACGGGATCTAAGTATCATGGTGAATTCATTAGGTTCCCAATAGGATTCGCATGTAATAAACTTGTTATTCAAGATAGAGCAACGTTTTTACGAACTGAAACAGTGTATCTTTGTGAATTCAGTTAGTTCCCAGTAGCAGGCCCTTGTAATATGTGTACTTTAAAGATTTATCAAAATATGGTGAGCCGAATCTGAGTAACATGGTGAATTCGGTTAGTTCCCAATAGGCCGCAGTAGTAATAAGTGGACTGTTCGGGATATAGAAAAATTTTCACGAATGGAATCAAAATTTCTAGGCAAATTAAGTGAGTTCCCACTGGGACATGCTTGTATGAGTGTGCTTTTCAATAAAGAGCAACATTTTAAGGAACGGTAACTAAGTATCTTGGTGAATTCAGTACGTTCGCAATAGGATTCAATGTAATAAGCTTGTTATTCAAGGTAGAGCAACTTTCTAACGAACTGAAACACTGTTTCTTTGTGAATTCAGTTAGTTCCCAGTAGCAGGCTCTTGTAATTTCTGTACTTTTAAAGATTTATCAAAATATGGTGAGCCGAATTAGAGTAACATGGTGAATTCGGTTACTTCCCAATAGGCCGCAGTAGTAATAAGTGGACTGTTCGGGAATATAGAAAAATTTTAACGAATGGAATCAAAATTCCTAGGCGAATTCAGTGAGTTCCCAATGGGACATGCTTGTATTAGTGTGCTTTTCGATATATACCATCATTTTAAGGGACGGAATCTAAGTATCATGGTGAATTCAGTAGGTTCCCAATAGGATTCCCATGTAATAAGCTTGTTATTCAAGATAGAGCAACGTTTTTACGAACTGAAACAGTGTATCTTTGTGAATTCACTTAGTTCCCAGTAGCAGGTTCTTGTAATATGTGTACTTTTTAAGATTTATCAAAATTTGGTGAGCCGAATCTGAGTAACATGGTGAATTCGTTTAGTTCCCAATAGGCCGCTGTAGTAATAAGTGGACTCTTCGGGATATGAAAAAATTTTCACGATTGGAATCAAAATTTCTGGGTGAATTCAGTGAGTTCCCAATGGGACATGCTTGTATGAGTGTGCTTTTCATTATAGATCAACATTTTAAGTAACGGAATCTAAGTATCATGGTGAATTCAGTAGGTTCCCAATACGATTCCCATGTAATAAGCTTGTTATTCAAGATAGAGCAACGTTTTAACGAATTGAAACACTGTTTCTTTGTGAATTCAGTTAGCTCCCAGTAGCAGGCCCTAGTAATATGTGTACTTTTAAAGATTTATCAAAATTTGGTGAGCCGAATCTGAGTAACATGGTGAATTCGGTTAGTTCCCAATAGGCCGCCGTAGTAATAAGTGGACTGTCGGGATATAGAAAAATTTCACGAATGGAAGCAAAATTTCAAGGCGAATTAAGTGAGTTCCCAATGGGACATGCTTGTATGAGTGTGCTTTTCAATAAAGAGCAACATTTTAAGGAACGGTAACTAAGTATCTTGGTGAATTCAGTACGTTCCCAATAGGATTCAATGTAATAAGCTTGTTATTCAAGATAGAGCAACGTTTTAACGAACTGAAACAGTGTATCTTTGTGAATTCAGTTAGTTCCCAGTAGCAGGCCCTTGTAATATGTGTACTTTTAAAGATTTATCAAAATATGGTGAGACGAATCTGAGTATCATGGTGAATACGGTTAGTTCCCAATAGGCCGCAGTAGTAATAAGTTGACTGTTCGGGATATAGAAAAATTTTCACAAATGGCATCAAAATTTCTAGGCGAATTAAGTGAGTTCCCACTGGGACATGCTTGTATGAGTGTGCTTTTCAATAAAGAGCAACATTTTAAAGAACGGCAACTAAGTATCATACTGAATTCAGTACGTTCCCAATAGGGTTTGATGTAATAAGCTTGTTATTCAAGATAGAGCAAAGTTCTAACGAACTGAAACACTGTTTCTTAGTGAATTTATTTAATTCCCAGTAGCAGGCCCTAGTAATATGTGTACTTTTAAAGATTTATCAAAATTTGGTGTGCCGAATCTGAGTAACATGGTGAATTCGGTTAGTTCCCAATAGGCCGCCGTAGTAATAAGTGGACTGTCGGGATATTGAAAAATTTCACGAATGGAATCAAAATTTCTAGGCGAATTAAGTGAGTTCCCAATGGGACATGCTTCTATGAGTGTGCTGTTCAATAAAGAGGAACATTTTAAGGAACGGAAACTAAGTATCATTGTGAATTCAGTACGTTCCCAAAGGATTCGATGGAATAAGCTTGTTATTCAAGATAGAGCAACGTTCTAATGAACTGAAACACTGTTTCTTTGTGAATACAGTTAGTATCCAGTAGCAGGCTCTTGTAATTTGTGTACTTTTAAAGATTTATCAAAATATGGTGAGCCGAAACTGAGTAACATGGTGAATTCGGCTAGTTCCATATAGGCCGAGGTAGTAATAAGTGGACTGTTCGGGATATAGAAAAATTTTCACGAATGGAATCAAAATTTCTGGGTGAATTCAGTGGGTTCCCAATGGGACATGCTTGTATTAGTGTGCTTTTCATATATAGCAACAATTTAAGGGACGGAATCTAAGTATCATGGTCAATTCAGTAGGTTCCCAATAGGATTCGCATGCAAGAAATTGTTATTCAAGATAGAGCAACGTTTTACGAACTGAAACAGTGTATCTTTGTGAATTCAGTTAGTTCCCAGTAGCAGGCCCTTGTAATATGTGTACTTTTAAAGATTTATCAAAATATGGTGAGCCGAATCTGAGTAACATGGTGAATTCGGTTAGTTCCCAATAGGCCGCAGTAGTAATAAGTGGACTGTTCGGGATATAGAAAAATTTTCACGAATGGAATCCAAATTTCTGGATGAATTCAGTGAGTTCCCAATGGGACATGCTTGTATGAGTGTGCTTTTCAATATAGAGCAACATTTTATGGAACGCAATCTAAGTATCATGGTGAATTCAGTAGGTTCCCAATAGGATTCGCATGTTATAAGCTTGTTATCCAAGATAGAGCAACGTTTTTACGAACTGAAACAGTGTATTTTTGTGAATTCAGTTAGTTCCCAGTAGCAGGCCCTTGTAATATGTGTACTTTTAAAGATTTATCAAAATATGGTGAGCCGAATCTGAGTAACATGGTGAATTCGGCTAGTTCCATAGAGGCCGAGGTAGTAATAAGGGGACTGTTCGGGATATAGAAAAATTTTCACGAATGGAATCAAAATTTCTGGATGAATTCAGTGAGTTCCCAATGGGACATGTTTGTATGAGTGTGCTTTTCAATATAGAGCAACATTTTAAGGAACGGAATCTAAGTATCATGGTGAATTCAGTAGGTTCCCAATAGGATTCCCATGTAATAAGCTTGTTATTCAAGATAGAGCAACGTTTCAACGAACTGAAAGAGTGTATCTTTGTGAATTCAGTTAGATCCCAGTAGCAGGCCCATGTAATATGTGTACTTTTTAAGATTTATCAAAATTTCCTGAGTCGAATCTGAGTGACATGGTGATTTTGGTTAGTTCCCAATAGGCCGCCGTAGTAATAAGTGGACTGTCGGGATATAGAAAAATTTCACGAATGGAATCAAAATTTCTAGGCGAATTAAGTGAGTTCCCAATGGGACATGCTTCTATGAGTGTGCTTTTCAATAAAGAGCAACATTTTAAGGAAGGGAAAATAAGTATCATGGTGAATTCAGTACGTTCCCAATAGGATTTGATGTAATAAGCTTGTTATTCAAGATAGAGCAAAGTTCTAACGAACTGAAACACTGTTTCTTTGTGAATTCATTTAATTCCCAGTAGCAGGCTCTTGTAATATGTGTACTTTTAAAGATTTATCAAAATTTCCTGAGTCGAATCAGAGTGACATGGTGAATTCGGTTAGATCCCAATAGGCCGCAGTAGTAATAAGTGGACTGTTCGGGATATAGAAAAATTTTCACGAATGGAATCAAAATTTCTAGGCGAATATAGTGAGTTCCCAATGGGACATGCTTGTATTAGTGTGCTTTTCAATATAGAGCAACATTTTAAGGAACGGAATCTAAGTATCAGGGTGAATTCAGTAGGTTCCCAATAGGATTCCCATGTAATAAGCTTGTTATTCAAGATAGAGCAACGTTTTAACGAACTGAAACAGTGTATCTTTGTGAATTCAGTTAGTTCCCAGTAGCAGGTTCTTGTAATATGTGCACTTTTTAAGATTTATCAAATTTTCCTGAGTCGAATCTGAGTGACATGGTGATTTCGTTTAGTTCCCAATAGGCCGTAGTAGTAATAAGTGGACAGTCGGGATATAGAAAAATTTACACGAATGGAATCAAAATTTCTAGGCGAATTAAGTGAGTTCCCACTGGGACATGCTTGTATGAGTGTGCTTTTTAATAAAGAGCAACATTTTAAGGAACGGTAACTAAGTATCTTGGTGAATTCATTACGTTCCCAATAGGATTCAATGTAATAAGCTTGTTATTCAAGATAGAGCAACTTTCTAAAAACTGAAACACTGTTTCTTTGTGAATTCAGTTAGTTCCCAGTAGCAGGCTGTTGTAATTTGTGTACTTTCAAAGATTTATCAAAATATGGTGAGCCGAATTAGAGTAACATGGTGAATTCGGTTAGTTCCCAATAGGCCGCTGTAGTAATAAGTGGACTCTTCGGGATATGAAAAAATTTTCACGAATGGAATCAAAATTTCTGGGCGAATTCAGAGAGTTCCCAATGGGACATGATTGTATGAGTGTGCTTTTCAATATAGATCAACATTTTAAGGAACGGAATCTAAGTATCATGGTGAATTCAGTAGGTTCCCAATATAATTCCCATGTAATAAGCTTGTTATTCAAGATAGAGCAACGTTTTAACGAACTGAAACACTGTTTCTTTGTGAATTCAGTTAGTTCCCAGTAGCAGGCCCTAGTAATATGTGTACTTTTAAAGATTTATCAAAATTTGGTGAGCCGAATCTGAGTAACATGGTGAATTCGGTTAGTTCCCAATAGGCTGCCGTAGTAATAAGTGGACTGTCGGGATATAGAGAAATTTCACGAATGGAATCAAAATTTCTAGGCGAATTAAGTGAGTTCCCAATGGGACATGCTTCTATGAGTGTGCTTTTCAATAAAGAGCAACATTTTAAGGAAGGGAAAATAAGTATCATGGTGAATTCAGTACGTTCCCAATAGGATTTGATGTAATAAGCTTGTTATTCAAGATAGAGCAAAGTTCTAACGAACTGAAACACTGTTTCTTTGTGAATTCATTTAATTCCCAGTAGCAGGTTCTTGTAATATGTGTACTTTTTAAAATTTATCATATTTTCCTGAGTCGAATCTGAGTGACATGTTGATTTCTGTTAGATCCCAATAGGTCGCAGTAGTAATAAGTGGACTCTCGGGTTATAGAAAAATTTTCACGAATGGAATCAAAATTTCTAGGCGAATTCAGTGAGTTTCCAATGGCACATGCTTGTATTAGTGTGGTTTTCAATATAGAGCAAGATTTTAAGGGACGGAATCTAAGTATCATGGTGAATTCATTAGGTTCCCAATAGGATTCGCATGTAATAAACTTGTTATTCAAGATAGAGCAACGTTTTTACGAACTGAAACAGTGTATCTTTGTGAATTCAGTTAGTTCCCAGTAGCAGGCCCTTGTAATATGTGTACTTTAAAGATTTATCAAAATATGGTGAGCCGAATCTGAGTAACATGGTGAATTCGGTTAGTTCCCAATAGGCCGCAGTAGTAATAAGTGGACTGTTCGGGATATAGAAAAATTTTCACGAATGGAATCAAAATTTCTAGGCGAATTAAGTGAGTTCCCACTGGCACATGCTTGTATGAGTGTGCTTTTCAATAAAGAGCAACATTTTAAGGAACGGTAACTAAGTATCTTGGTGAATTCAGTACGTTCGCAATAGGATTCAATGTAATAAGCTTGTTATTCAAGGTAGAGCAACTTTCTAACGAACTGAAACACTGTTTCTTTGTGAATTCAGTTAGTTCCCAGTAGCAGGCTCTTGTAATTTCTGTACTTTTAAAGATTTATCAAAATATGGTGAGCCGAATTAGAGTAACATGGTGAATTCGGTTACTTCCCAATAGGCCGCAGTAGTAATAAGTGGACTGTTCGGGATATAGAAAAATTTTAACGAATGGAATCAAAATTCCTAGGCGAATTCAGTGAGTTCCCAATGGGACATGCTTGTATTAGTGTGCTTTTCGATATATACCATCATTTTAAGGGACGGAATCTAAGTATCAAGGTGAATTCAGTAGGTTCCCAATAGGATTCCCAAATAATAAGCTTGTTATTCAAGATAGAGCAACGTTTTTACGAACTGAAACAGTGTATCTTTGTGAATTCAGTTAGTTCCCAGTAGCAGGCCCTTGTAATATGTGTACTTTTAAAGATTTATCAAAATATGGTGAGCCGAATCTGAGTAACATGGTGAATTCGGTTAGATCCCAATAGGCCGCAGTAGTAATAAGTGGACTGTTCGGGATATAGAAAAATTTTCACGAATGGAATCAAAATTTCTAGGCGAATATAGTGAGTTCCCAATGGGACATGCTTGTATGAGTGTGCTTTTAAATATAGAGCAACATTTTAAGGAACGGAATCTAAGTACCATGGTGAATTCAGTAGGTTCCCAATAGGATTCCCATGTAATAGGCTTGTTATTCAAGATAGAGCAACGTTTTAACGAACTGAAACAGTGTATCTTTGTGAATTCACTTAGTTCCCAGTAGCAGGTTCTTGTAATATGTGTACTTTTTAAGATTTATCAAAATTTGGTGAGCCGAGTCTGAGTAACATGGTGAATTCGTTTAGTGCCCAATAGGCCGCTGTAGTAATAAGTGGACTCTTCGGGATATGAAAAAATTTTCACGATTGGAATCACAATTTCTGGGTGAATTCAGTGAGTTCCCAATGGGACATGCTTGTATGAGTGTGCTTTTCATTATAGAGCAACATTTTAGGGAACGGAATCTAAGTATCATGGTGAATTCAGTAGGTTCCCAATAGGATTCCCATGTAATAAGCTTGTTATTCAAGATAGAGCAACGTTTTAACGAATTGAAACACTGTTTCTTTGTGAATTCAGTTAGCTCTTAGTAGCAGGCCCTAGTAATATGTGTACTTTTAAAGATTTATCAAAATTTGGTGTGCCGAATCTGAGTAACATGGTGAATTCGGTTAGTTCCCAATAGGCCGCCGTAGTAATAAGTGGACTGTCGGGATATAGAAAAATTTCACGAATGGAATCAAAATTTCTAGGCGAATTAAGTGAGTTCCCAATGGGACATGCTTCTATGAGTGTGCTGTTCAATAAAGAGCAACATTTTAAGGAACGGTAACTAAGTATCTTGGTGAATTCAGTACGTTCGCAATAGGATACAATGTAATAAGCTTGTTATTCAAGATAGAGCAACGTTCTAATGAACTGAAACACTGTTTCTTTGTGAATACAGTTAGTTTCCAGTAGCAGGCTCTTGTAATTTTGTACTTTTAAAGATTTATCAAAATATGGTGAGCCGAAACTGAGTAACATGGTGAATTCGGTTAGTTCCATATAGGCCGAGGTAGTAATAAGTGGACTGTTCGGGATATAGAAAAATTTTCACGAATGGAATCAAAATTTCTGGATGAATTCAGTGGGTTCCCAATGGGACATGCTTGTATTAGTGTGCTTTTCGATATATAGCAACAATTTAAGGGACGGAATCTAAGTATCATGGTCAATTCAGTAGGTTTCCAATAGGATTCGCATGCAAGAAATTGTTATTCAAGATAGAGCAACGTTTTACGAACTGAAACAGTGTATCTTTGTGAATTCAGTTAGTTCCCAGTAGCAGGCCCTTGTAATATGTGTACTTTTAAAGATTTATCAAAATATGGTGAGCCGAATCTGAGTAACATGGTGAATTCGGTTAGTTCCCAATAGGCCGCAGTAGTAATAAGGGGACTGTTCGGGATATAGAAAAATTTTCACGAATGGAATCCAAATTTCTGGATGAATTCAGTGAGTTCCCAATGGGACATGCTTGTATGAGTGTGCTTTTCAATATAGAGCAACATTTTATGGAACGCAATCTAAGTATCATGGTGAATTCAGTAGGTTCCCAATAGGATTCGCATGTTATAAGCTTGTTATCCAAGATAGAGCAACGTTTTTACGAACTGAAACAGTGTATTTTTGTGAATTCAGTTAGTTCCCAGTAGCAGGCCCTTGTAATATGTGTACTTTTAAAGATTTATCAAAATATGGTGAGCCGAATCTGAGTAACATTGTGAATTCGGCTAGTTCCATAGAGGCCGAGGTAGTAATAAGGGGACTGTTCGGGATTTAGAAAAATTTTCACGAATGGAATCAAAATTTCTGGATGAATTCAGTGAGTTCCCAATGGGACAAGTTTGTATTAGTGTGCTTTTCAATATAGAGCAACATTTTAAGGAACGGAATCTAAGTATCATGGTGAATTCAGTAGGTTCCCAATAGGATTCCCATGTAATAAGCTTGTTATTCAAGATAGAGCAACGTTTCAACGAACTGAAAGAGTGTATCTTTGTGAATTCAGTTAGTTCCCAGTAGCAGGCCCATGTAATATGTGTACTTTTTAAGATTTATCAAAATTTCCTGAGTCGAATCTGAGTGACATGGTGATTTCGGTTAGTTCCCAATAGGCCGCCGTAGTAATAAGTGGACTGTCGGGATATAGAAAAATTTCACGAATGGAATCAAAATTTCTAGGCGAATTAAGTGAGTTCCCAATGGGACATGATTCTATGAGTGTGCTGTTCAATAAAGAGCAACATTTTAAGGAACAGAAACTAAGTATCATTGTGAATTCAGTACGTTCCCAATAGGATTCAATGTAGTAAGCTTGTTATTCAAGATACAGCAACGTTCTAACGAACTGAAACACTGTTTCTTTGTGAATTCAGTTAGTTTCCAGTAGCAGGCTCTTGTAATTTGTGTACTTTTAAAGATTTATCAAAATATGGTGAGCCGAATCTGAGTAACATGGTGAATTCGGCTAGTTCCATAGAGGCCGAGGTAGTAATAAGTGGACTGTTCGGGATATAGAAAAATTTTCACGAATGGAATCAAAATTACTGAGTGAATTCAGTGAGTTCCCAATGGGACATGCTTGTATGAGTGTTTTTCAATATCGAGCAACATTTTAAGGAACGGAATCTAAGTATCATGGTGAATTCAGTAGGTTCCCAATAGGATTCCCATGTAAGAAGCTTGTTATTCAAGATAGAGCAACGTTTTAACGAACTGAAACAGTGTATCTTTGTGAATTCAGTTAGTTCCCAGTAGCAGGTTCTTGTAATATATGTACTTTTTAAGATTTATCAAAATTTCCTGAGTCGTATCTGAATGACATGGTGATTTCGGTTAGTTCCCAATAGGCCGCATGAGTAATAAATGGACTGTCGGGATATAGAAAAATTTTCACGAATGGAATCAAAATTTCTAGGCGAATTCAGTGAGTTCCCAATGGGACATGCTTGTATTAGTGTGCTTTTCGATATATAGCAACATTTTAAGGGACGGATTCTAAGTATCATGGTGAATTCAGTAGGTTCCCAATAGGATTCGCATGCAATAAACTTGTTATTCAAGATATAGCAACGTTTTACGAACTGAAACAGTGTATCTTTGTGAATTCAGTTAGTTCCCAGTAGCAGGCCCCTGTAATATGTGTACTTTTAAAGATTTATCAAAATATGGTGAGCCGAATCTGAGTAACACGGTGAATACGGTTAGTTCCCAATAGGCCGCAGTAGTAATAAGTGGACTGTTCGGGATATAGAAAAATTTTCACGAATGGAATCAAAATCTAGGCGAATTAAGTGAGTTCCCACTGGGACATGCTTGTATGAGTGTGCTTTTAAATAAAGAGCAACATTTTAAGGAACGATAACTAAGTATGTTGGTGAATTCAGTACGTTCCCAATAGGATTCAATGTAATAAGCTTGTTATTCAAGATAGAGCAACTTTCTAAAAACTGAAACACTGTTTCTTTGTGAATTCAGTTAGTTCCCAGTAGCAGGCTCTTGTAATTTGTGTACTTTCAAAGATTTATCAAAATATGGTGAGCCGAATTAGAGTAAGATGGTGAATTCGGTTAGTTCCCAATAGGCCGCAGTAGTAATAAGTGGACTCTTCGGGATATGAAAAAATTTTCACGAATGGAATCAAAATTTCTGGGCGAATTCAGTGAGTTCCCAATGGGACATGATTGTATGAGTGTGCTTTTCAATATAGATCAACATTTTAAGGAACGGAATCTAAGTTCATGGTGAATTCAGTAGGTTCCCAATAAAATTCCCATGTAATAAGCTTGTTATTCAAGATAGAGCAACGTTTTAACGAACTGAAACACTGTTTCTTTGTGAATTCAGTTAGTTCCCAGTAGCCGGGCCTAGTAATATGTGTACTTTTAAAGATTTATCAAAATTTGGTGAGCCGAATCTGAGAAACATGGTGAATTCGGTTAGTTCCCAATAGGCCGCCGTAGTAATAAGTGGACTGTCGGGATATAGAGAAATTTCACGAATGGAATCAAAATTTCTAGGCGAATTAAGTGAGTTCCCAATGGGACATGCTTCTATGAGTGTGCTTTTCAATAAAGAGCAACATTTTAAGGAAGGGAAAATAAGTATCATGGTGAATTCAGTACGTTCCCAATAGGATTTGATGTAATAAGCTTGTTATTCAAGATAGATCAAAGTTCTAACGAACTGAAACACTGTTTCTTTGTGAATTCATTTAATTCCCATTAGCACGCTCTTGTAATATGTGTACTTTTAAAGATTTATCAAAATATGGTGAGCCGAATCTGAGTAACATGGTGAATTCGGTTAGTTCCCAATAGGCCGCAGTAGTAATAAGGGGACTGTTCGGGATATAGAAAAATTTTCACGAATGGAATCAAAATTTCTAGGCGAATATAGTGAGTTCCCAATGGGACATGCTTGTATGAGTGTGCTTTTCAATGTAGAGCAACATGATAAATAACGGTATCTATGTATCTTGGTTAATTCGGTAGGTTCCCAATAGGATTCCCATGTAATGAGCTTGTTATTCAAGATAGAGCAACGTTTTAACGAACTGAAACTGTGTATCTCTGTGAATTCAGTTAGTTCCCAGTAGCAGGTTCTTGTAATATGTGTACTTTTTAAGATTTATCAAAATTTCCTGAGTCGAATCAGAGTGACATGGTGATATCGGTTAGTTCCCAATAGGCCGCAGTAGTAATAAGTGGACTGTTAGGGATATAGAAAAATTTTAACGAATGGAATCAATATTCCTAGGCGAATTAAGTGAGTTCCCAATGGGACATGCTTGTATGAGTGTGGTTTTCAATATAGAGCAAGATTTTAAGGGACGGAATATAAGTATCATGGTGAATTCAGTAGGTTCCCAATAGGATTCGCATGTAATAAGTTTGTTATTCAAGATAGAGCAACGTTTTTATGAACTGAAACAGTGTATCTTTGTGAATTCAGTTAGTTCCCAGTAGCAGGCCCATGTAATATGTGTACGTTTTAAGATTTATCAAAATTTCCTGAGTCGAATCTGAGTGACATGGTGATTTTGGTTAGTTCCCAATAGGCCGCCGTAGGAATAAGTGGACTGTCGGGATATAGAAAAATTTTCACGAATGGAATCAAAATTTCTAGGCGAATTAAGTGAGTTCCCACTGGGACTTGCTTGTATGAGTGTGCTTTTCAATAAAGAGCAACATTTAAGGAACGGTAACTAAGTATCTTGGTGAATTCAGTACGTTCGCAATAGGATTCAATGTAATAAGCTTGTTATTCAAGATAGAGCAACGTTTTAACGAACTGAAACACTGTTTCTTTGTGAATTCAGTTAGTTCCCAGTAGCAGGGCCTAGTAATATGTGTACTTTTAAAGATTTATCAAAATTTGGTGAGCCGAATCTGAGTAACATGGTGAATTCGGTTAGTTCCCAATAGGCCGCCGTAGTAATAAGTGGACTGTCGGGATATAGAGAAATTTCACGAATGGAATCAAAATTTCTAGGCGAATTAAGTGAGTTCCCAATGGGACATGCTTCTATGAGTGTGCTTTTCAATAAAGAGCAACATTTTAAGGAAGGGAAAATAAGTATCATGGTGAATTCAGTACGTTCCCAATAGGATTTGATGTAATAAGCTTGTTATTCAAGATAGATCAAAGTTCTAACGAACTGAAACACTGTTTCTTTGTGAATTCATTTAATTCCCAGTAGCAGGTTCTTGTAATATGTGTACTTTTTAAAATTTATCAAAATTTCCTGAGTCGAATCTGAGTGACATGGTGATTTCGGTTAGATCCCAATAGGTCGCAGTAGTAATAAGTGGACTCTCGGGATATAGAAAAATTTTCACGAATTGAATCAAAATTTCTAGGCGAATTCAGTGAGTTTCCAATGGCACATGCTTGTATTAGTGTGCTTTTCAATAAAGAGCAACATTTTAAGGAACGGTAACTAAGTATCTTGGTGAATTCAGTACGTTCGCAATAGGATTCAATGTAATAAGCTTGTTATTCAAGGTAGAGCAACTTTCTAACGAACTGAAACACTGTTTCTTTGTGAATTCAGTTAGTTCCCAGTAGCAGGCTCTTGTAATTTCTGTACTTTTAAAGATTTATCAAAATATGGTGAGCCGAATTAGAGTAACATGGTGAATTCGGTTAGTTCCCAATAGGCCGCAGTAGTAATAAGTGGACTCTTCGGGATATGAAAAAATTTTCACGAATGGAATCAAAATTTCTGGGCGAATTCAGTGAGTTCCCAATGGGACATGATTGTATGAGTGTGCTTTTCAATATAGATCAACATTTTAAGGAACGGAATCTAAGTTCATGGTGAATTCAGTAGGTTCCCAATAAAATTCCCATGTAATAAGCTTGTTATTCAAGATAGAGCAACGTTTTAACGAACTGAAACACTGTTTCTTTGTGAATTCAGTTAGTTCCCAGTAGCCGGGCCTAGTAATATGTGTACTTTTAAAGATTTATCAAAATTTGGTGAGCCGAATCTGAGAAACATGGTGAATTCGGTTAGTTCCCAATAGGCCGCCGTAGTAATAAGTGGACTGTCGGGATATAGAGAAATTTCACGAATGGAATCAAAATTTCTAGGCGAATTAAGTGAGTTCCCAATGGGACATGCTTCTATGAGTGTGCTTTTCAATAAAGAGCAACATTTTAAGGAAGGGAAAATAAGTATCATGGTGAATTCAGTACGTTCCCAATAGGATTTGATGTAATAAGCTTGTTATTCAAGATAGATCAAAGTTCTAACGAACTGAAACACTGTTTCTTTGTGAATTCATTTAATTCCCATTAGCACGCTCTTGTAATATGTGTACTTTTAAAGATTTATCAAAATATGGTGAGCCGAATCTGAGTAACATGGTGAATTCGGTTAGTTCCCAATAGGCCGCAGTAGTAATAAGGGGACTGTTCGGGATATAGAAAAATTTTCACGAATGGAATCAAAATTTCTAGGCGAATATAGTGAGTTCCCAATGGGACATGCTTGTATGAGTGTGCTTTTCAATGTAGAGCAACATGATAAATAACGGTATCTATGTATCTTGGTTAATTCGGTAGGTTCCCAATAGGATTCCCATGTAATGAGCTTGTTATTCAAGATAGAGCAAGGTTTTAACGAACTGAAACTGTGTATCTCTGTGAATTCAGTTAGTTCCCAGTAGCAGGTTCTTGTAATATGTGTACTTTTTAAGATTTATCAAAATTTCCTGAGTCGAATCAGAGTGACATGGTGATATCGGTTAGTTCCCAATAGGCCGCAGTAGTAATAAGTGGACTGTTAGGGATATAGAAAAATTTTAACGAATGGAATCAATATTCCTAGGCGAATTAAGTGAGTTCCCAATGGGACATGCTTGTATGAGTGTGGTTTTCAATATAGAGCAAGATTTTAAGGGACGGAATATAAGTATCATGGTGAATTCAGTAGGTTCCCAATAGGATTCGCATGTAATAAGCTTGTTATTCAAGATAGAGCAACGTTTTTATGAACTGAAACAGTGTATCTTTGTGAATTCAGTTAGTTCCCAGTAGCAGGCCCATGTAATATGTGTACGTTTTAAGATTTATCAAAATTTCCTGAGTCGAATCTGAGTGACATGGTGATTTTGGTTAGTTCCCAATAGGCCGCCGTAGTAATAAGTGGACTGTCGGGATATAGAAAAATTTTCACGAATGGAATCAAAATTTCTAGGCGAATTAAGTGAGTTCCCACTGGGACTTGCTTGTATGAGTGTGCTTTTCAATAAAGAGCAACATTTTAAGGAACGGTAACTAAGTATCTTGGTGAATTCAGTACGTTCGCAATAGGATTCAATGTAATAAGCTTGTTATTCAAGATAGAGCAACGTTTTAACGAACTGAAACAGTGTTTCTTTGTGAATTCAGTTAGTTCCCAGTAGCAGGGCCTAGTAATATGTGTACTTTTAAAGATTTATCAAAATTTGGTGAGCCGAATCTGAGTAACATGGTGAATTCGGTTAGTTCCCAATAGGCCGCCGTAATAATAAGTGGACTGTCGGGATATAGAGAAATTTCACGAATGGAATCAAAATTTCTAGGCGAATTAAGTGA
Organism: Rattus norvegicus; assembly: GCF_021556685.1. Classification (NCBI taxonomy): domain Eukaryota; kingdom Metazoa; phylum Chordata; class Mammalia; order Rodentia; family Muridae; genus Rattus; species Rattus norvegicus. The sequence goes on along the minus strand of NC_141538.1, from coordinate 1,276,211 downwards.
GTTCCCAATGGGACATGCTTCTATGAGTGTGCTTTTCAATAAAGAGCAACATTTTAAGGAAGGGAAAATAAGTATCATGGTGAATTCAGTACGTTCCCAATAGGATTTGATGTAATAAGCTTGTTATTCAAGATAGATCAAAGTTCTAACGAACTGAAACACTGTTTCTTTGTGAATTCATTTAATTCCCAGTAGCAGGTTCTTGTAATATGTGTACTTTTTAAAATTTATCAAAATTTCCTGAGTCGAATCTGAGTGACATGGTGATTTCGGTTAGATCCCAATAGGTCGCAGTAGTAGTAAGTGGACTCTCGGGATATAGAAAAATTTTCACGAATTGAATCAAAATTTCTAGGCGAATTCAGTGAGTTTCCAATGGCACATGCTTGTATTAGTGTGCTTTTCAATAAAGAGCAACATTTTAAGGAACGGTAACTAAGTATCTTGGTGAATTCATTACGTTCCCAATAGGATTCAATGTAATAAGCTTGTTATTCAAGATAGAGCAACTTTCTAACGAACTGAAACACTGTTTCTTTGTGAATTCAGTTAGTTCCCAGTAGCAGGCTCTTGTAATTTCTGTACTTTTAAAGATTTATCAAAATATGGTGAGCCGAATTAGAGTAACATGGTGAATTCGGTTACTTCCCAATAGGCCGCAGTAGTAATAAGTGGACTGTTCAGGATATAGAAAAATTTTAACGAATGGAATCAAAATTCCTAGGCGAATTCAGTGAGTTCCCAATGGGACATGCTTGTATTAGTGTGCTTTTCGATATATACCATCATTTTAAGGGACGGAATCTAAGTATCATGGTGAATTCAGTAGGTTCCCAATAGGATTCACAAATAATAAGCTTGTTACTCAAGATAGAGCAACATTTTTACGAACTGAAACAGTGTATCTTTGTGAATTCAGTTAGTTCCCAGTAGCAGGCCCTTGTAATATGTGTACTTTTAAAGATTTATCAAAATATGGTGAGCCGAATCTGAGTAACATGGTGAATACGTTTAGTTCCCAATAGGCCGCAGTAGTAATAAGTGGACTGTTCGGGATATAGAAAAATTTTCACGAATGGAATCAAAATTTCTAGGCGAATATAGTGAGTTTCCAAAGGGACATGCTTGTATGAGTGTGCTTTTCAATATAGAGCAACATTTTAAGGAACGGAATCTAAGTACCATGGTGAATTCAGTAGGTTCCCAATAGGATTCCCATGTAATAAGCTTGTTATTCAAGATAGAGCAACGTTTTAACGAACTGAAACAGTGTATCTTTGTGAATTCACTTAGTTCCCAGTAGCAGGTTCTTGTAATATGTGTACTTTTTAAGATTTATCAAACTTTGGTGAGCCGAATCTGAGTAACATGGTGAATACGTTTAGTTCCCAATAGGCCGCTGTAGTAATAAGTGGACTCTTCGGGATATGAAAAAATTTTCACGATTGGAATCAAAATTTGTGGGTGAATTCAGTGAGTTCCCAATGGGACATGTTTGTATGAGTGTGCTTTTCATTATAGAGCAACATTTTAGGGAACGGAATCTAAGTATCATGGTGAATTCAGTAGGTTCCCAATAGGATTCCCATGTAATAAGCTTGTTATTCAAGATAGAGCAACGTTTTAACGAATTGAAACACTGTTTCTTTGTGAATTCAGTTAGCTCCCATAGCAGGCCCTAGTAATATGTGTACTTTTAAAGATTTATCAAAATTTGGTGTGCCGAATCTGAGTAACATGGTGAATTCGGTTAGTTCCCAATAGGCCGCCGTAGTAATAAGTGGACTGTCGGGATATAGAAAAATTTCACGAATGGAATCAAAATTTCTAGGCGAATTAAGTGAGTTCCCAATGGGACATGCTTCTATGAGTGTGCTGTTCAATAAAGAGCAACATTTTAAGGAACGGAAACTAAGTATCATTGTGAATTCAGTACGTTCCCAAAGGATTCGATGTAATAAGCTTGTTATTCAAGATAGAGCAACGTTCTAATGAACTGAAACACTGTTTCTTTGTGAATACAGTTAGTTTCCAGTAGCAGGCTCTTGTAATTTGTGTACTTTTAAAGATTTATCAAAATATGGTGAGCCGAAACTGAGTAACATGGTGAATTCGGCTTGTTCCATATAGGCCGAGGTAGTAATAAGTGGACTGTTCGGGATATAGAAAAATTTTCACGAATGGAATCAAAATTTCTGGGTGAAATCAGTGGGTTCCCAATGGGACATGCTTGTATTAGTGTGCTTTTCGATATATAGCAACAATTTAAGGGACGGAATCTAAGTATCATGGTCAATTCAGTAGGTTCCCAATAGGATTCGCATGCAAGAAATTGTTATTCAAGATAGAGCAACGTTTTACGAACTGAAACAGTGTATCTTTGTAAATTCAGTTAGTTCCCAGTAGCAGGCCCTTGTTATATGTGTACTTTTAAAGATTTATCAAAATATGGTGAGCCGAATCTGAGTAACATGGTGAATTCGGTTAGTTCCCAATAGGCCGCAGTAGTAATAAGGGGACTGTTCGGGATATAGAAAAATTTTCACGAATGGAATCCAAATTTCTGGATGAATTCAGTGAGTTCCCAATGGGACATGCTTGTATGAGTGTGCTTTTCAATATAGAGCAACATTTTATGGAACGCAATCTAAGTATCATGGTGAATTCAGTAGGTTCCCAATAGGATTCGCATGTTATAAGCTTGTTATCCAAGATTGAGCAACGTTTTTACGAACTGAAACAGTGTATTTTTGTGAATTCAGTTAGTTCCCAGTAGCAGGCCCTTGTAATATGTGTACTTTTAAAGATTTATCAAAATATGGTGAGCCGAATCTGAGTAACATGGTGAATTCGGCTAGTTCCATAGGGGCCGAGGTAGTAATAAGGGGACTGTTCGGGATATAGAAAAATTTTCACGAATGGACTCAAAATTTCTGGATGAATTCAGTGAGTTCCCAATGGGACATGTTTGTATGAGTGTGCTTTTCAATATAGAGCAACATTTTAAGGAACGGAATCTAAGTATCATGGTGAATTCAGTAGGTTCCCAATAAAATTCCCATGTAATAAGCTTGTTATTCAAGATAGAGCAACGTTTTAACGAACTGAAACACTGTTTCTTTGTGAATTCTGTTAGTTCCCAGTAGCAGGGCCTAGTAATATATGTACTTTTAAAGATTTATCAAAATTGGGTGAGCCGAATCTGAGAAACATGGTGAATTCGGTTAGTTCCCAATAGGCCGCCGTAGTAATAAGTGGACTGCGGGATATAGAGATTTCACGAATGGAATCAAAATTTCTAGGCGAATTAAGTGAGTTCCCAATGGGACATGCTTCTGTGAGTGTGCTTTTCAATAAAGAGCAACATTTTAAGGAAGGGAAAATAAGTATCATGGTGAATTCAGTACGTTCCCAATAGGATTTGATGTAATAAGCTTGTTATTCAAAATAGAGCAAAGTTCTAACGAACTGGAACACTGTTTCTTTGTGAATTCATTTAATTCCCAGTAGCACGCTCTTGTAATATGTGTACTTTTAAAGATTTATCAAAATATGTTGAGCCGAATCTGAGTAACCTGGTGAGTTCGGTTAGTTCCCAATAGGCCGCAGTAGTAATAAGGGGACTGTTCGGGATATAGAAAAATTTTCATGAATGGAATCAAAATTTCTAGGCGAATATAGTGAGTTCCCAATGGGACATGCTTGTATGAGTGTGCTTTTCAATGTAGAGCAACATGATAAATAACGGTATCTATGTATCTTGGTTAATTCGGTAGGTTCCCAATAGGATTCCCATGTAATGAGCTTGTTATTCAAGATAGAGCAACGTTTTAACGAACTGAAACAGTGTATCTTTGTGAATTCAGTTAGTTCCCAGTAGCAGGTTCTTGTAATATGTTTACTTTTTAAGATTTATCAAAATTTCCTGAGTCGAATCAGAGTGACATGGTGATTTCGGTTAGTTCCCAATAGGCCGCAGTAGTAATAAGTGGACTGTTAGGGATATAGAAAAATTTTAACGAATGGAATCAATATTACTAGGCGAATTAAGTGAGTTCCCAATGGGACATGCTTGTATGAGTGTGGTTTTCAATATAGAGCAAGATTTTAAGGGACGGAATCTCAGTATCATGGTGAATTCAGTAGGTTCCCAATAGGATTCGCATGTAATAAGCTTGTTATTCAAGATAGAGCAACGTTTTTATGAACTGAAACAGTGTATCTTTGTGAATTCAGTTAGTTCCCAGTAGCAGGCCCTTGTAATATGTGTACTATTAAAGATTTATCAAAATATGGTGAGCCGAATCTGAGTACATGGTGAATTCGGTTAGATCCCAATAGGCCGCAGTAGTAATAAGTGGACTGTTCGGGATATAGAAAAATTTTCACGAATGGAATCAAAATTTCTAGGCGAATATAGTGAGTTCCCAATGGGACATGCTTGTATTAGTGTGCTTTTCAATATAGAGCAACATTTTAAGGAACGGAATCTAAGTATCATGGTGAATTCATTAGGTTCCCAATAGGATTCCCATGTAATAAGCTTGTTATTCAAGATAGAGCAACGTTTTAGCGAACTGAAACAGTGTATCTTTGTGAATTCAGTTAGTTCCCAGTAGCAGGTTCTTGTAATATGTGTACTTTTTAAGATTTATCAAATTTTCCTGAGTCGAATCTGACTGACATGGTGATTTCGGTTAGTTCCCAATAGGCCGTAGTAGTAATAAGTGGACAGTCGGGATATAGAAAAATTTACACGAATGGAATCTAAATTTCTAGGCGAATTAAGTGAGTTCCCACTGGGACATGCTTGTATGAGTGTGCTTTTCAATAAAGAGCAACATTTTAAGGAACGGTAACTAAGTATCTTGGTGAATTCATTACGTTCCCAATAGGATTCAATGTAATAAGCTTGTTATTCAAGATAGAGCAACTTTCTAAAAACTAAAACACTGTTTCTTTGTGAATTCAGTTAGTTCCCAGTAGCAGGCTCTTGTAATTTGTGTACTTTCAAAGATTTATCAAAATATGGTGAGCCGAATTAGAGTAACATGGTGAATTCGGTTAGTTCCCAATAGGCCGCAGTAGTAATAAGTGGACTCTTCGGGATATGAAAAAATTTTCACGAATGGAATCAAAATTTCTGGGCGAATTCAGAGAGTTCCCAATGGGACATGATTGTATGAGTGTGCTTTTCAATATAGATCAACATTTTAAGGAACGGAATCTAAGTATCATGGTGAATTCACTAGGTTCCCAATAAAATTCCCATGTAATAAGCTTGTTATTCAAGATAGAGCAACGTTTTAACGAACTGAAACACTGTTTCTTTGTGAATTCAGTTAGTTCCCAGTAGCAGGCCCTAGTAATATGTGTACTTTTAAAGATTTATCAAAATTTGGTGAGCCGAATCTGAGTAACATGGTGAATTCGGTTAGTTCCCAATAGGCCGCCGTAGTAATAAGTGGACTGTCGGGATATAGAGAAATTTCACGAATGGAATCAAAATTTCTAGGCGAATTAAGTGAGTTCCCAATGGGAAATGCTTCTATGAGTGTGCTTTTCAATAAAGAGCAACATTTTAAGGAAGGGAAAATAAGTATCATGGTGAATTCAGTACGTTCCCAATAGGATTTGATGTAATAAGCTTGTTATTCAAGATAGAGCAAAGTTCTAACGAACTGAAACACTGTTTCTTTGTGAATTCATTTAATTCCCAGTAGCACGCTCTTGTAATATGTGTACTTTTAAAGATTTATCAAAATATGGTGAGCCGAAGCTCAGTAACATGGTGAATTCGGTTAGTTCCCAATAGGCCGCAGTAGTAATAAGGGGACTGTTCGGGATATAGAAAAATTTTCACGAATGGAATCAAAATTTTTGGGTGAATTCAGTGAGTTCCCAATGGGACATGCTTGTATGAGTGTGCTTTTCAATATAGAGCAACATTTTAAGGAACGGAATCTAAGTATCATGGTGAATTCAGTAGGTTCCCAATAAAATTCCCATGTAATAAGCTTGTTATTCAAGATAGAGCAACGTTTTAACGAACTGAAACACTGTTTCTTTGTGAATTCAGTTAGTTCCCAGTAGCAGGCCCTAGTAATATGTGTACTTTTAAAGATTTATCAAAATTTGGTGAGCCGAATCTGAGTAACATGGTGAATTCGGTTAGTTCCCAATAGGCCGCAGTAGTAATAAGGGGACTGTTCGGGATATAGAAAAATTTTCACGAATGGAATCCAAATTTCTGTGTGAATTCAGTGAGTTCCCAATGGGACATGCTTGTATGAGTGTGCTTTTCAATATAGAGCAACATTTTATGGAACGCAATCTAAGTATCATGGTGAATTCAGTAGGTTCCCAATAGGATTCGCATGTAATAAGCTTGTTATCCAAGATAGAGCAACGTTTTTACGAACTGAAACAGTGTATTTTTGTGAATTCAGTTAGTTCCCAGTAGCAGGCCCTTGTAATATGTGTACTTTTAAAGATTTATCAAAATATGGTGAGCCGAATCTGAGTAACATGGTGAATTCGGTTAGTTCCCAATAGGCCGCAGTAGTAATAAGGGGACTGTTCGGGATATAGAAAAATTTTCACGAATGGAATCAAAATTTCTGGATGAATTCAGTGAGTTCCCAATGGGACATGCTTGTATGAGTGTGCTTTTCAATATAGAGCAACATTTTAAGGAACGGAATCTAAGTATCATGGTGAATTCAGTAGGTTCCCAATAGGATTCCCATGTAATAAGCTTGTTATTCAAGATAGAGCAACCTTTCAACGAACTGAAAGAGTGTATCTTCGTGAATTCAGTTAGTTCCCAGTAGCAGGCCCATGTAATATGTGTACTTTTTAAGATTTATCAAAATTTCCTGAGTCGAATCTGAGTGACATGGTGATTTCGGTTAGTTCCCAATAGGCCGCAGTAGTAATAAGTGGACTGTTAGGGATATAGAAAAATTTTAACGAATGGAATCAATATTCCTAGGCGAATTAAGTGAGTTCCCAATGGGACATGCTTCTATGAGTGTGGTTTTCAATATAGAGCAAGATTTTAAGGGACGGAATCTCAGTATCATGGTGAATTCAGTAGGTTCCCAATAGGATTCGCATGTAATAAGCTTGTTATTCAAGATAGAGCAACGTTTTTATGAACTGAAACAGTGTATCTTTGTGAATTCAGTTAGTTCCCAGTAGCAGGCCCTTGTAATATGTGTACTATTAAAGATTTATCAAAATATGGTGAGCCGAATCTGAGTACATGGTGAATTCGGTTAGATCCCAATAGGCCGCAGTAGTAATAAGTGGACTGTTCGGGATATAGAAAAATTTTCACGAATGGAATCAAAATTTCTAGGCGAATATAGTGAGTTCCCAATGGGACATGCTTGTATTAGTGTGCTTTTCAATATAGAGCAACATTTTAAGGAACGGAATCTAAGTATCATGGTGAATTCATTAGGTTCCCAATAGGATTCCCATGTAATAAGCTTGTTATTCAAGATAGAGCAACGTTTTACCGAACTGAAACAGTGTATCTTTGTGAATTCAGTTAGTTCCCAGTAGCAGGTTCTTGTAATATGTGTACTTTTTAAGATTTATCAAATTTTCCTGAGTCGAATCTGACTGACATGGTGATTTCGGTTAGTTCCCAAAAGGCCGTAGTAGTAATAAGTGGACAGTCGGGATATAGAAAAATTTACACGAATGGAATCTAAATTTCTAGGCGAATTCAGTGAGTTCCCACTGGGACATGCTTGTATGAGTGTGCTTTTCAATAAAGAGCAACATTTTAAGGAACGGTAACTAAGTATCTTGGTGAATTCATTACGTTCCCAATAGGATTCAATGTAATGAGCTTGTTATTCAAGATAGAGCAACTTTCTAAAAACTAAAACACTGTTTCTTTGTGAATTCAGTTAGTTCCCAGTAGCAGGCTCTTGTAATTTGTGTACTTTCAAAGATTTATCAAAATATGGTGAGCCGAATTAGAGTAACATGGTGAAATCGGTTAGTTCCCAATAGGCCGCAGTAGTAATAAGTGGACTCTTCGGGATATGAAAAAATTTTCACGAATGGAATCAAAATTTCTGGGCGAATTCAGAGAGTTCCCAATGGGACGTGATTGTATGAGTGTGCTTTTCAATATAGATCAACATTTTAAGGAACGGAATCTAAGTATCATGGTGAATTCACTAGGTTCGCAATAAAATTCCCATGTAATAAGCTTGTTATTCAAGATAGAGCAACGTTTTAACGAACTGAAACACTGTTTCTTTGTGAATTCAGTTAGTTCCCAGTAGCAGGCCCTAGTAATATGTGTACTTTTAAAGATTTATCAAAATTTGGTGAGCCGAATCTGAGTAACATGGTGAATTCGGTTAGTTCCCAATAGGCCGCAGTAGTAATAAGTGGACTGTTCGGGATATAGAAAAATTTTCACGAATGGAATCAAAATTTCTAGGCGAATATAGTGAGTTCCCAATGGGACATGCTTGTATGAGTGTGCTTTTCAATGTAGAGCAACATGATAAATAACGGCATCTATGTATCTTGGTTAATTCGGTTGGTTCCCAATAGGATTCCCATGTAATGAGCTTGTTATTCAAGATAGAGCAAAGTTTTAACGAACTGAAACAGTGTATCTTTGTGAATTCAGTTAGTTCCCAGTAGCAGGTTCTTGTAATATGTGTACTTTTTAAGATTTATCAAAATTTCCTGCGTCGAATCAGAGTGACATGGTGATTTCGGTTAGTTCCCAATAGGCCGCAGTAGTAATAAGTGGACTGTTAGGGATATAGAAAAATTTTAACGATGGAATCAATATTCCTAGGCGAATTAAGTGAGTTCCCAATGGGACATGCTTGTATGAGTGTGGTTTTCAATATAGAGCAAGATTTTAAGGGACGGAATATAAGTATCATGGTGAATTCAGTAGGTTCCCAATAGGATTCGCATGTAATAAGCTTGTTATTCAAGATAGAGCAACGTTTTTATGAACTGAAACAGTGTATCTTTGTGAATTCCGTTAGTTCCCAGTAGCAGGCCCTTGTAATATGTGTACTTTTAAAGATTTATCAAAATATGGTGAGCCGAATCTGAGTACATGGTGAATTCGGTTAGATCCCAATAGGCCGCAGTAGTAATAAGTGGACTGTTCGGGATATAGAAAAATTTTCACGAATGGAATCAAAATTTCTAGGCGAATATAGTGAGTTCCCAATGGGACATGCTTGTATTAGTGTGCTTTTCAATATAGAGCAAAATTTTAAGGAACGGAATCTAAGTATCATGGTGAATTCAGTAGGTTCCCAATAGGATTCCCATGTAATAAGCTTGTTATTCAAGATATAGCAACGTTTGAACGAACTGAAACAGTGTATCTTTGTGAATTCAGTTAGTTCCCAGTAGCAGGTTCTTGTAATATGTGTACTTTTTAAGATTTATCAAAATTTCCTGAGTCGAATCTGAGTGACATGGTGATTTCGGTTAGTTCCCAATAGGCCGTAGTAGTAATAAGTGGACAGTCGTGATATAGAAAAATTTACACGAATGGAATCAAAATTTCTAGGCGAATTAAGTGAGTTCCCACTGGGACATGCTTGTATGAGTGTGCTTTTCAATAAAGAGCAACATTTTAAGGAACGGTAACTAAGTATCTTGGTGAATTCAGTACGTTCCCAATAGGATTCAATGTAATAAGCTTGTTATTCAAGATAGAGCAACTTTCTAAAAACTGAAACACTGTTTCTTTGTGAATTCAGTTAGTTCCCAGTAGCAGGCTCTTGTAATTTGTGTACTTTCAAAGATTTATCAAAATATGGTGAGCCGAATTAGAGTAAGATGGTGAATTCGGTTAGTTCCCAATAGGCCGCAGTAGTAATAAGTGGACTCTTCGGGATATGAAAAAATTTTCACGAATGGAATCAAAATTTCTGGGCGAATTCAGTGAGTTCCCAATGGGACATGATTGTATGAGTGTGCTTTTCAATATAGATCAACATTTTAAGGAACGGAATCTAAGTATCATGGTGAATTCAGTAGGTTCCCAATAAAATTCCCATGTAATAAGCTTGTTATTCAAGATAGAGCAACGTTTTAACGAACTGAAACACTGTTTCTTTGTGAATTCAGTTAGTTCCCAGTAGCAGGCCCTAGTAATATGTGTACTTTTAAAGATTTATCAAAATTTGGTGAGCCGAATCTGAGTAACATGGTGAATTCGGTTAGTTCCCAATAGGCCGCCGTAGTAATAAGTGGACTCTCGAGATATAGAGAAATTTCACGAATGGAATCAAAATTTCTAAGCGAATTAAGTGAGTTCCCAATGGGACATGCTTCTATGAGTGTGCTTATCAATAAAGAGCAACATTTTAAAGAAGGGAAAATAAGTATCATGGTGAATTCAGTACGTTCCCAATAGGATTTGATGTAATAAGCTTGTTATTCAATATAGAGCAAAGTTCTAACGATGTGAAACACTGTTTCGTTGTGAATTCATTTAATTCCCAGTAGCAGGCTCTTGTAATATGTGTACTTTTAAAGATTTATCAAAATATGGTGAGCCGAATCTGAGTAACATGGTGAATTCGGTTAGTTCCCAATAGGCCGCAGTAGTAATAAGGGGACTGTTCGGGATATAGAAAAATTTTCACGAATGGAATCAAAATTTTTGGGTGAATTCAGTGAGTTCCCAATGGGACATGCTTGTATGAGTGTGCTTTTCAATATAGAGCAACATTTTATGGAACGCAATCTAAGTATCATGGTGAATTCAGTAGGTTCCCAATAGGATTCGCATGTAATAAGCTTGTTATCCAAGATAGAGCAACGTTTTTACGAACTGAAACAGTGTATTTTTGTGAATTCAGTTAGTTCCCAGTAGCAGGCCCTTGTAATATGTGTACTTTTAATGATTTATCAAAATATGGTGAGCCGAATTTGAGTAACATGGTGAATTCGGTTAGTTCCCAATAGGCCGCAGTAGTAATAAGGGGACTGTTCGGGATATAGAAAAATTTTCACGAATGGAATCAAAATTTCTGGATGAATTCAGTGAGTTCCCAATGGGACATGCTTGTATAAGTGTGCTTTTCAATATAGAGCAACATTTTATGGAACGGAATGTAAGTATCATGGTGAATTCAGTAGGTTCCCAATAGGATTCCCATGTAATAAGCTTGTTATTCAAGATAGAGCAACCTTTCAACGAACTGAAAGAGTGTATCTTTGTGAATTCAGTTAGTTCCCAGTAGCAGGCCCATGTAATATGTGTACTTTTTAAGATTTATCAAAATTTCCTAAGTCGAATCTGAGTGACATGGTGATTTCGGTTAGTTCCCAATAGGCCGCCGTAGTAATAAGTGGACTGTCGGGATATAGAAAAATTTCACGAATGGAATCAAAATTCCTAGGCGAATTAAGTGAGTTCCCAATGGGACATGATTCTATGAGTGTGCTGTCCAATAAAGAGCAACATTTTAAGGAACAGAAACTAAGTATCATTGTGAATTCAGTACGTTCCCAATAGGATTCAATGTAATAAGCTTGTTATTCAAGATACAGCAACGTTCTAACGAACTGAAACACTGTTTCTTTGTGAATTCAGTTAGTTTCCAGTAGCAGGCTCTTGTAATATGTGTACTTTTAAAGATTTATCAAAATATGGTGAGCCGAATCTGAGTAACATGGTGAATTCGGCTAGTTCCATAGAGGCCGAGGTAGTAATAAGTGGACTGTTCGGGGTATAGAAAAATTTTCACGAATGGAATCAAAATTTCTGGGTGAATTCAGTGAGTTCCCAATGGGACATGCTTGTATGAGTGTTTTTCAATATCGATCAACATTTTAAGGAACGGAATCTAAGTATCATGTTGAATTCAGTAGGTTCCCAATAGGATTCCCATGTAATAAGCTTGTTATTCAAGATAGAGCAACGTTTTAACGAACTGAAACAGTGTATCTTTGTGAATTCAGTTAGTTCCCAGTAGCAGGTTCTTGTAATATGTGTACTTTTTAAGATTTATCAAAATTTCCTGAGTCGAATCTGAATGACATGGTGATTTCGGTTAGTTCCCAATAGGCCGCATGAGTAATAAATGGACTGTCGGGATATAGAAAAATTTTCACGAATGGAATCAAAATTTCTAGGCGAATTCAGTGAGTTCCCAATGGGACATGCTTGTATTAGAGTGCTTTTCAATAAAGAGCAACATTTTAAAGAACGGCAACTAAGTATCATAGTGAATTCAGTACGTTCCCAATAGGGTTTGATGTAATAAGCTTGTTATTCAAGATAGAGCAAAGTTCTAACGAACTGAAACACTGTTTCTTAGTGAATTCATTTAATTCCCGGTAGCAGGCTCTTGTAATATGTGTACTTTTAAAGATTTATCAAAATTTCCTGAGTCGAATCTGAGTACATGGTGAATTCAGTTAGATCCCAATAGGCCGCAGTAGTAATAAGTGGACTGTTCGGGATATAGAAAAATTTTCACGAATGGAATCAAAATTTCTAGGCGAATATAGTGAGTTCCCAATGGGACATGCTTGTATGAGTGTGCTTTTCAATGTAGAGCAACATGATAAATAACGGTATCTATGTATCTTGGTTAATTCGGTAGGTTCCCAATAGGATTCCCATGTAATGAGCTTGTTATTCAAGATAGAGCAACGTTTTAACGAACTGAAACAGTGTATCTTTGTGAATTCAGTTAGTTCCCAGTAGCAGGTTCTTGTAATATGTGTACTTTTTAAGATTTATCAAAATTTCCTGAGTCGAATCAGAGTGACATGGTGATTTCGGTTAGTTCCCAATAGGCCGCAGTAGTAATAAGTGGACTGTTAGGGATATAGAAAAATTTTAACGAATGGAATCAATATTCCTAGGCGAATTAAGTGAGTTCCCAATGGGACATGCTTGTATGAGTTTGGTTTTCAATATAGAGCAAGATTTTAAGGGACGGAATATAAGTATCATGGTGAATTCAGTAGGTTCCCAATAGGATTCGCCTGTAATGAGAATGTTATTCAAGAGAGAGCAACGTTTTTATGAACTGAAACAGTGTATCTTTGTGAATTCAGTTAGTTCCCAGTAGCAGGTTCTTGTAATATGTGTACTTTTTAAGATTTATCAAATTTTCCTGAGTCGAATCTGAGTGACATGGTGATTTCGGTTAGTTCCCAATAGGCCGTAGTAGTAATAAGTGAACAGTCGGGATATAGAAAAATTTTCACGAATGGAATCAAAATTTCTAGGCGAATTAAGTGAGTTCCCACTGGGACATGCTTGTATGAGTGTGCTTTTCAATAAAGAGCAACATTTTCAGGAACGGTAACTAAGTATCTTGGTGAATTCTGTACGTTCCCAATAGGATTCAATGTAATAAGCTTGTTATTCAAGATAGAGCAACTTTCTAAAAACTGAAACACTGTTTCTTTGTGAATTCAGTTAGTTCCCAGTAGCAGGCTCTTGTAATTTGTGTACTTTCAAAGATTTATCAAAATATGGTGAGCCGATTTAGAGTAACATGGTGAATTCGGTTAGTTCCCAATAGGCCGCAGTAGTAATAAGTGGACTCTTCGGGATATGAAAAAATTTTCACGAATGGAATCAAAATTTCTGGGCGAATTCAGTGAGTTCCCAATGGGACATAATTGTATGAGTGTGCTTTTCAATATAGAGCAACATTTTAAGGAACGGAATCTAAGTATCATGGTGAATTCAGTAGGTTCCCAATAAAATTCCCATGTAATAAGCTTGTTATTCAAGATAGAGCAACGTTTTAACGAACTGAAACACTGTTTCTTTGTGAATTCAGTTAGTTCCCAGTAGCAGGCCCTAGTAATATGTGTACTTTTAAAGATTTATCAAAATTTGGTGAGCCGAATCTGAGTAACATGGTGAATTCGGTTAGTTCCCAATAGGCCGCCGTAGTAATAAGTGGACTGTCGGGGTATAGAGAAATTTCACGAATGGAATCAAAATTTCTAGGCGAATTAATTGAGTTCCCAATGGGACATGCTTCTATGAGTGTGCTTTTCAATAAAGAGCAACATTTTTTTTTTTGGTTCTTTTTTTTTCCCGGAGCTGGGGACCGAACCCAGGGCCTTGCGCTTCCTAGGTAAGCGCTCTACCACTGAGCTAAATCCCCAGCCCAAAGAGCAACATTTTAAGGAAGGGAAAAAAAGTATCATGGTGAATTCAGTACGTTCCCAATAGGATTTGATGTAATAAGCTTGTTATTCAAGATAGAGCAAAGTTCTAACGAACTGAAACACTCTTTCTTTGTGAACTCATTTAATTCCTAGTAGCAGGCTCTTGTAATATGTGTACTTTTAAAGATTTATCAAAATATGGTGAGCCGAATCTGAGTAACATGGTGAATTCGGTTAGTTCCCAATAGGCCGCAGTAGTAATAAGGGGACTGTTCGGGATATAGAAAAATTTTCACGAATGGAATCAAAATTTTTGGTGGAATTCAGTGAGTTCCCAATGGGACATGCTTGTATGAGTGTGCTTTTCAATATAGAGCAACATTTTATGGAACGCAATCTAAGTATCATGGTGAATTCAGTAGGTTCCCAATAGGATTCGCATGTAATAAGCTTGTTATCCAAGATAGAGCAACGTTTTTACGAACTGAAACAGTGTATTTTTGTGAATTCAGTTAGTTCCCAGTAGCAGGCCCTTGTAATATGTGTACTTTTAAAGATTTATCAAAATATGGTGAGCCGAATCTGAGTAACATGGTGAATTCGGTTAGTTCCCAATAGGCCGCAGTAGTAATAAGGGGACTGTTCGGGATATAGAAAAATTTTCACGAATGGAATCAAAATTTCTGGATGAATTCAGTGAGTTCCCAATGGGACATGCTTGTATGAGTGTGCTTTTCAATATAGAGCAACATTTTAAGGAACGGAATCTAAGTATCATGGTGAATTCAGTAGGTTCCCAATAGGATTCCCATGTAATAAGCTTGTTATTCAAGATAGAGCAACCTTTCAACGAACTGAAAGAGTGTATCTTCGTGAATTCAGTTAGTTCCCAGTAGCAGGCCCATGTAATATGTGTACTTTTTAAGATTTATCAAAATTTCCTGAGTCGAATCTGAGTGACATGGTGATTTCGGTTAGTTCCCAATAGGCCGCCGTAGTAATAAGTGGACAGTCGGGATATAGAAAAATTTACATGAATGGAATCAAAATTTCTAGGCGAATTAAGTGAGTTCCCAATGGGACATGATTCTATGAGTGTGCTGTTCAATAAAGAGCAACATTTTAAGGAACAGAAACTAAGTATCATTGTGAATTCAGTACGTTCCCAATAGGATTCAATGTAATAAGCTTGTTATTCAAGATACAGCAACGTTCTAACGAACTGAAACACTGTTTCTTTGTGAATTCAGTTAGTTTCCAGTAGCAGGCTCTTGTAATTTGTGTACTTTTAAAGATTTATCAAAATATGGTGAGCCGAATCTGAGTAACATGGTGAATTCGGCTAGTTCCATAGAGGCCGAGGTAGTAATAAGTGGACTGTTCGGGATATAGAAAAATTTTCACGAATGGAATCAAGATTTCTGGGTGAATTCAGTGAGTTCCCAATGGGACATGCTTGTATGAGTGTTTTTCAATATCGAGCAACATTTTAAGGAACGGAATCTAAGTATCATGGTGAATTCAGTAGGTTCCCAATAGGATTCCCATGTAATAAGCTTGTTATTCAAGATAGAGCAACGTTTTAACGAACTGAAACAGTGTATCTTTGTGAATTCAGTTAGTTCCCAGTAGCAGGTTCTTGTAATATGTGTACTTTTTAAGATTTATCAAAATTTCCTGAGTCGAATCTGAATGACATGGTGATTTTGGTTAGTTCCCAATAGGCCGCATGAGTAATAAATGGACTGTCGTGATATAGAAAAATTTTCACGAATGGAATCAAAATTTCTAGGCGAATTCAGTGAGTTCCCAATGGGACATGCTTGTATTAGTGTGCTTTTCGATATATAGCAACATTTTAAGGGACGGAATCTAAGTATCATGGTGAATTCAATAGGTTCCCAATAGGATTCGGATGCAATAAACTTGTTATTCAAGATATAGCAACGTTTTACGAACTGAAACAGTGTATCTTTGTGAATTCAGTTAGTTCCCAGTAGCAGGACCTTGTAATATGTGTACTTTAAAGATTTATCAAAATATGGTGAGCCGAATCTGAGTAACATGGTGAATACGGTTAGTTCCCAATAGGCCGCAGTAGTAATAAGTGGACTGTTCGGTATATAGAAAAATTTTCACGAATGGAATCAAAATTTCTAGGCGAATTAAGTGAGTTCCCACTGGGACATGCTTGTATGAGTGTGCTTTTCAATAAAGAGCAACATTTTAAAGAACGGCAACTAAGTATCATAGTGAATTCAGTACGTTCCCAATAGGGTTTGATGTAATAAGCTTGATATTCAAGATAGAGCAAAGTTCTAACGAACTGAAACACTGTTTCTTAGAGAATTCATTTAATTCCCAGTAGCACGCTCTTGTAATATGTGTACTTTTAAAGATTTATCAAAATATGGTGAGCCGAATCTGAGTAACATGGTGAATTCGGTTAGTTCCCAATAGGCCGCAGTAGTAATAAGTGGACTGTTCGGGATATAGAAAAATTTTCACGAATGGAATCAAAATTTCTAGGCGAATATAGTGAGTTCCCAATGGGACATGCTTGTATGAGTGTGCTTTTCAATGTAGAGCAACATGATAAATAACGGTATCTATGTATCTTGGTTAATTCGGTAGGTTCCCAATAGGATTCCCATGTAATGAGCTTGTTATTCAAGATAGAGCAAAGTTTTAACGAACTGAAACAGTGTATCTTTGTGAATTCAGTTAGTTCCCAGTAGCAGGTTCTTGTAATATGTGTACTTTTTAAGATTTATCAAAATTTCCTGAGTCGAATCAGAGTGACATGGTGATTTCGCTTAGTTCCCAATAGGCCGCAGTAGTAATAAGTGGACTGTTAGGGATATAGAAAAATTTTAACGAATGGAATCAATATTCCTAGGCGAATTAAGTGAGTTCCCAATGGGACATGCTTGTATGAGTGTGGTTTTCAATATAGAGCAAGATTTTAAGGGACGGAATATAAGTATCATGGTGAATTCAGTAGGTTCCCAATAGGATTCGCATGTAATAAGCTTGTTATTCAAGATAGAGCAACGTTTTTATGAACTGAAACAGTGTATCTTTGTGAATTCCGTTAGTTCCCAGTAGCAGGCCCTTGTAATATGTGTACTTTTAAAGATTTATCAAAATATGGTGAGCCGAATCTGAGTACATGGTGAATTCGGTTAGATCCCAATAGGCCGCAGTAGTAATAAGTGGACTGTTCGGGATATAGAAAAATTTTCACGAATGGAATCAAAATTTCTAGGCGAATATAGTGAGTTCCCAATGGGACATGCTTGTATTAGTGTGCTTTTCAATATAGAGCAAAATTTTAAGGAACGGAATCTAAGTATCATGGTGAATTCAGTAGGTTCCCAATAGGATTCCCATGTAATAAGCTTGTTATTCAAGATATAGCAACGTTTGAACGAACTGAAACAGTGTATCTTGTGAATTCAGTTAGTTCCCAGTAGCAGGTTCTTGTAATATGTGTACTTTTTAAGATTTATCAAAATTTCCTGAGTCGAATCTGAGTGACATGGTGATTTCGGTTAGTTCCCAATAGGCCGTAGTAGTAATAAGTGGACAGTCGTGATATAGAAAAATTTACACGAATGGAATCAAAATTTCTAGGCGAATTAAGTGAGTTCCCACTGGGACATGCTTGTATGAGTGTGCTTTTCAATAAAGAGCAACATTTTAAGGAACGGTAACTAAGTATCTTGGTGAATTCAGTACGTTCCCAATAGGATTCAATGTAATAAGCTTGTTATTCAAGATAGAGCAACTTTCTAAAAACTGAAACACTGTTTCTTTGTGAATTCAGTTAGTTCCCAGTAGCAGGCTCTTGTAATTTGTGTACTTTCAAAGATTTATCAAAATATGGTGAGCCGAATTAGAGTAAGATGGTGAATTCGGTTAGTTCCCAATAGGCCGCAGTAGTAATAAGTGGACTCTTCGGGATATGAAAAAATTTTCACGAATGGAATCAAAATTTCTGGGCGAATTCAGTGAGTTCCCAATGGGACATGATTGTATGAGTGTGCTTTTCAATATAGATCAACATTTTAAGGAACGGAATCTAAGTATCATGGTGAATTCAGTAGGTTCCCAATAAAATTCCCATGTAATAAGCTTGTTATTCAAGATAGAGCAACGTTTTAACGAACTGAAACACTGTTTCTTTGTGAATTCAGTTAGTTCCCAGTAGCAGGCCCTAGTAATATGTGTACTTTTAAAGATTTATCAAAATTTGGTGAGCCGAATCTGAGTAACATGGTGAATTCGGTTAGTTCCCAATAGGCCGCCGTAGTAATAAGTGGACTCTCGAGATATAGAGAAATTTCACGAATGGAATCAAAATTTCTAGGCGAATTAAGTGAGTTCCCAATGGGACATGCTTCTATGAGTGTGCTTATCAATAAAGAGCAACATTTTAAAGAAGGGAAAATAAGTATCATGGTGAATTCAGTACGTTCCCAATAGGATTTGATGTAATAAGCTTGTTATTCAATATAGAGCAAAGTTCTAACGATGTGAAACACTGTTTCGTTGTGAATTCATTTAATTCCCAGTAGCAGGCTCTTGTAATATGTGTACTTTTAAAGATTTATCAAAATATGGTGAGCCGAATCTGAGTAACATGGTGAATTCGGTTAGTTCCCAATAGGCCGCAGTAGTAATAAGGGGACTGTTCGGGATATAGAAAAATTTTCACGAATGGAATCAAAATTTTTGGGTGAATTCAGTGAGTTCCCAATGGGACATGCTTGTATGAGTGTGCTTTTCAATATAGAGCAACATTTTATGGAACGCAATCTAAGTATCATGGTGAATTCAGTAGGTTCCCAATAGGATTCGCATGTAATAAGCTTGTTATCCAAGATAGAGCAACGTTTTTACGAACTGAAACAGTGTATTTTTGTGAATTCAGTTAGTTCCCAGTAGCAGGCCCTTGTAATATGTGTACTTTTAATGATTTATCAAAATATGGTGAGCCGAATCTGAGTAACATGGTGAATTCGGTTAGTTCCCAATAGGCCGCAGTAGTAATAAGGGGACTGTTCGGGATATAGAAAAATTTTCACGAATGGAATCAAAATTTCTGGATGAATTCAGTGAGTTCCCAATGGGACATGCTTGTATAACTGTGCTTTTCAATATAGAGCAACATTTTATGGAACGGAATGTAAGTATCATGGTGAATTCAGTAGGTTCCCAATAGGATTCCCATGTAATAAGCTTGTTATTCAAGATAGAGCAACCTTTCAACGAACTGAAAGAGTGTATCTTTGTGAATTCAGTTAGTTCCCAGTAGCAGGCCCATGTAATATGTGTACTTTTTAAGATTTATCAAAATTTCCTAAGTCGAATCTGAGTGACATGGTGATTTCGGTTAGTTCCCAATAGGCCGCCGTAGTAATAAGTGGACTGTCGGGATATAGAAAAATTTCACGAATGGAATCAAAATTCCTAGGCGAATTAAGTGAGTTCCCAATGGGACATGATTCTATGAGTGTGCTGTCCAATAAAGAGCAACATTTTAAGGAACAGAAACTAAGTATCATTGTGAATTCAGTACGTTCCCAATAGGATTCAATGTAATAAGCTTGTTATTCAAGATACAGCAACGTTCTAACGAACTGAAACACTGTTTCTTTGTGAATTCAGTTAGTTTCCAGTAGCAGGCTCTTGTAATATGTGTACTTTTAAAGATTTATCAAAATATGGTGAGCCGAATCTGAGTAACATGGTGAATTCGGCTAGTTCCATAGAGGCCGAGGTAGTAATAAGTGGACTGTTCGGGGTATAGAAAAATTTTCACGAATGGAATCAAAATTTCTGGGTGAATTCAGTGAGTTCCCAATGGGACATGCTTGTATGAGTGTTTTTCAATATCGATCAACATTTTAAGGAACGGAATCTAAGTATCATGTTGAATTCAGTAGGTTCCCAATAGGATTCCCATGTAATAAGCTTGTTATTCAAGATAGAGCAACATTTTAACGAACTGAAACAGTGTATCTTTGTGAATTCAGTTAGTTCCCAGTAGCAGGTTCTTGTAATATGTGTACTTTTTAAGATTTATCAAAATTTCCTGAGTCGAATCTGAATGACATGGTGATTTCGGTTAGTTCCCAATAGGCCGCATGAGTAATAAATGGACTGTCGGGATATAGAAAAATTTTCACGAATGGAATCAAAATTTCTAGGCGAATTCAGTGAGTTCCCAATGGGACATGCTTGTATTAGAGTGCTTTTCAATAAAGAGCAACATTTTAAAGAACGGCAACTAAGTATCATAGTGAATTCAGTACGTTCCCAATAGGGTTTGATGTAATAAGCTTGTTATTCAAGATAGAGCAAAGTTCTAACGAACTGAAACACTGTTTCTTAGTGAATTCATTTAATTCCCGGTAGCAGGCTCTTGTAATATGTGTACTTTTAAAGATTTATCAAAATTTCCTGAGTCGAATCTGAGTACATGGTGAATTCGGTTAGATCCCAATAGGCCGCAGTAGTAATAAGTGGACTGTTCGGGATATAGAAAAATTTTCACGAATGGAATCAAAATTTCTAGGCGAATATAGTGAGTTCCCAATGGGACATGCTTGTATGAGTGTGCTTTTCAATGTAGAGCAACATGATAAATAACGGTATCTATGTATCTTGGTTAATTCGGTAGGTTCCCAATAGGATTCCCATGTAATGAGCTTGTTATTCAAGATAGAGCAACGTTTTAACGAACTGAAACAGTGTATCTTTGTGAATTCAGTTAGTTCCCAGTAGCAGGTTCTTGTAATATGTGTACTTTTTAAGATTTATCAAAATTTCCTGAGTCGAATCAGAGTGACATGGTGATTTCGGTTAGTTCCCAATAGGCCGCAGTAGTAATAAGTGGACTGTTAGGGATATAGAAAAATTTTAACGAATGGAATCAATATTCCTAGGCGAATTAAGTGAGTTCCCAATGGGACATGCTTGTATGAGTGTGGTTTTCAATATAGAGCAAGATTTTAAGGGACGGAATATAAGTATCATGGTGAATTCAGTAGGTTCCCAATAGGATTCGCCTGTAATAAGAATGTTATTCAAGATAGAGCAACGTTTTTATGAACTGAAACAGTGTAGCTTTGTGAATTCAGTTAGTTCCCAGTAGCAGGTTCTTGTAATATGTGTACTTTTTAAGATTTATCAAATTTTCCTGAGTCGAATCTGAGTGACATGGTGATTTCGGTTAGTTCCCAATAGGCCGTAGTAGTAATAAGTGAACAGTCGGGATATAGAAAAATTTTCACGAATGGAATCAAAATTTCTAGGCGAATTAAGTGAGTTCCCACTGGGACATGCTTGTATGAGTGTGCTTTTCAATAAAGAGCAACATTTTCAGGAACGGTAACTAAGTATCTTGGTGAATTCTGTACGTTCCCAATAGGATTCAATGTAATAAGCTTGTTATTCAAGATAGAGCAACTTTCTAAAAACTGAAACACTGTTTCTTTGTGAATTCAGTTAGTTCCCAGTAGCAGGCTCTTGTAATTTGTGTACTTTCAAAGATTTATCAAAATATGGTGAGCCGATTTAGAGTAACATGGTGAATTCGGTTAGTTCCCAATAGGCCGCAGTAGTAATAAGTGGACTCTTCGGGATATGAAAAAATTTTCACGAATGGAATCAAAATTTCTGGGCGAATTCAGTGAGTTCCCAATGGGACATAATTGTATGAGTGTGCTTTTCAATATAGAGCAACATTTTAAGGAACGGAATCTAAGTATCATGGTGAATTCAGTAGGTTCCCAATAAAATTCCCATGTAATAAGCTTGTTATTCAAGATAGAGCAACGTTTTAACGAACTGAAACACTGTTTCTTTGTGAATTCAGTTAGTTCCCAGTAGCAGGCCCTAGTAATATGTGTACTTTTAAAGATTTATCAAAATTTGGTGAGCCGAATCTGAGTAACATGGTGAATTCGGTTAGTTCCCAATAGGCCGCCGTAGTAATAAGTGGACTGTCGGGGTATAGAGAAATTTCACGAATGGAATAAAAATTTCTAGGCGAATTAAGTGAGTTCCCAATGGGACATGCTTCTATGAGTGTGCTTTTCAATAAAGAGCAACATTTTTTTTTTTTGGTTCTTTTTTTTTCCCGGAGCTGGGGACCGAACCCAGGGCCTTGCGCTTCCTAGGTAAGCGCTCTACCACTGAGCTAAATCCCCAGCCCAAAGAGCAACATTTTAAGGAAGGGAAAAAAAGTATCATGGTGAATTCAGTACGTTCCCAATAGGATTTGATGTAATAAGCTTGTTATTCAAGATAGAGCAAAGTTCTAACGAACTGAAACACTCTTTCTTTGTGAACTCATTTAATTCCTAGTAGCAGGCTCTTGTAATATGTGTACTTTTAAAGACTTATCAAAATATGGTGAGCCGAATCTGAGTAACATGGTGAATTCGGTTAGTTCCCAATAGGCCGCAGTAGTAATAAGGGGACTGTTCGGGATATAGAAAAATTTTCACGAATGGAATCAAAATTTTTGGTGGAATTCAGTGAGTTCCCAATGGGACATGCTTGTATGAGTGTGCTTTTCAATATAGAGCAACATTTTATGGAACGGAATCTAAGTATCATGGTGAATTCAGTAGGTTCCCAATAGGATTCGCATGTAATAAGCTTGTTATCCAAGATAGAGCAACGTTTTTATGAACTGAAACAGTGTATTTTTATGAATTCAGTTAGTTCCCAGTAGCAGGCCCTTGTAATATGTGTACTTTTAAAGATTTATCAAAATATGGTGAGCCGAATCTGAGTAACATGGTGAATCGGTTAGTTCCCAATAGGCCGCCGTAGTAATAAGTGGACTGTCGGGATATAGAAAAATTTCACGAATGGAATCAAAATTTCTAGGCGAATTAAGTGAGTTCCCAATGGGACATGATTCTATGAGTGTGCTGTTCAATAAAGAGCAACATTTTAAGGAACAGAAACTAAGTATCATTGTGAATTCAGTACGTTCCCAATCGGATTCGATGTAATAAGCTTGTTATTCAAGATACAGCAACGTTCTAACGAACTGAAACACTGTTTCTTTGTGAATTCAGTTAGTTTCCAGTAGCAGGCTCTTGTAATATGTGTACTTTTAAAGATTTATCAAAATATGGTGAGCCGAATCTGAGTAACATGGTGAATTCGGCTAGTTCCATAGAGGCCGAGGTAGTAATAAGTGGACTGTTCGGGATATAGAAAAATTTTCACGAATGGAATCAAAATTTCTGGGTGAATTCAGTGAGTTCCCAATGGGACATGCTTGTATGAGTGTTTTTCAATATCGAGCAACATTTTAAGGAACGGAATCTAAGTATCATGGTGAATTCAGTAGGTTCCCAATAGGATTCCCATGTAATAAGCTTGTTATTCAAGATAGAGCAACGTTTTAACGAACTGAAACAGTGTATCTTTGTGAATTCAGTTAGTTCCCAGTAGCAGGTTCTTGTAATATGTGTACTTTTTAAGATTTATCAAAATTTCCTGAGTCGAAATTGAGTGACATGGTGATTTCGGTTAGTTCCCAATAGGCCGCATGAGTAATAAATGGACTGTCGGGATATAGAAAAATTTTCACGAATGGAATCAAAATTTCTTGGCGAATTCAGTGAGTTCCCAATGGGACATGCTTGTATTAGTGTGCTTTTCGATATATAGCAACATTTTAAGGGACGGAATCTAAGTATCATGGTGAATTCAGTATGTTCCCAATAGGATTCGCATGCAATAAACCTGTTATTCAAGATATAGCAACGTTTTACGAACTGAAACAGTGTATCTTTGTGAATTCAGTTAGTTCCCAGTAGCAGGCCCTTGTAATATGTGTACTTTTAAAGATTTATCAAAATATGGTGAGCCGAATCTGAGTACTTGGTGAATTCGGTTAGATCCCAATAGGCCGCAGTAGTAATAAGTGGACTGTTCGGGATTTAGAAAAATTTTCACGAATGGAATCAAAATTTCTAGGCGAATATAGTGAGTTCCCAATGGGACATGCTTGTATAAGTATGCTTTTCAATGTAGAGCAACATTTTAAGGAACGGAATCTAAGTATCATGGTGAATTCAGTAGGTTCCCAATAGGATTCCCATGTAATAAGCTTGTTATTCAAGATAGAGCAACGTTTTAACGAACTGAAACAGTGTATCTTTGTGAATTCAGTTAGTTCCCAGTAGCAGGTTCTTGTAATATGTGTACTTTTTAAGATTTATCAAATTTTCCTGAGTCGAATCTGAGTGACATGGTGATTTCGGTTACTTCCCAATAGGCCGTAGTAGTAATAAGTGGACAGTCGGGATATAGAAAAATTTTCACGAATGGAATCAAAATTTCTAGGCGAATTAAGTGAGTTCCCACTGGGACATGCTTGTATGAGTGTGCTTTTCAATAAAGAGCAACATTTTAAGGAATGGTAACTAAGTATCTTGGTGAATTCAGTACGTTCCCAATAGGATTCAATGTAATAAGCTTGTTATTCAAGATAGAGCAACTTTCTAAAAACTGAAACACTGTTTCTTTGTGAATTCAGTTAGTTCCCAGTAGCAGGCTCTTGTAATTTGTGTACTTTCAAAGATTTATCAAAATATGTTGAGCCGAATGAGAGTAAAATGGGTAATTCGGTTAGTTCCCAATAGGCCGCAGTAGTAATAAGTGGACTCTTCGGGATATGAAAAAATTTTCACGAATGGAATCAAAATTTCTGGGCGAATTCAGTGAGTTCCCAATGGGACATGATTGTATGAGTGTGCATTTCAATATAGATCAACATTTTAAGGAACGGAATCTAAGTATCATGGTGAATTCAGTAGGATCCCAATAAAATTCCCATGTAATAAGCTTGTTTTTCAAGATAGAGCAACGTTTTAACGAACTGAAACACTGTTTCTTTGTGAATTCAGTTAGTTCCCAGTAGCAGGCCCTAGTAATATGTGTACTTTTAAAGATTTATCAAAATTTGGTGAGCCGAATCTGAGTAACATGGTGAATTCGGTTAGTTCCCAATAGGCCGCCGTAGTAATAAGTGGACTGTCGGGATATAGAGAAATTTCACGAATGGAATCAAAATTTCTAGGCGAATTAAGTGAGTTCCCAATGGGACATGCTTCTATGAGTGTGCTTTTCAATAAAGAGCAACATTTTATGGAACGGAATCTAAGTATCATGGTGAATTCAGTAGGTTCCCAATAGGATTCGCATGTAATAAGCCTGTTATCCAAGATAGAGCAACGTTTTTACGACCTGAAACAGTGTATTTTTGTGAATTCAGTTAGTTCCCAGTAGCAGGCCCTTGTAATATGTGTACTTTTAAAGATTTATCAAAATATGGTGAGCCGAATCTGAGTAACATGGTGAATTCGGTTATTTCCCAATAGGCCGCAGTAGTAATAAGGGGACTGTTCGGGATATAGAAAAATTTTCACGAATGGAATCAAAATTTCTGGATGAATTCAGTGAGTTCCCAATGGGACATGCTTGTATGAGTGTGCTTTTCAATATAGAGCAACATTTTAAGGAACGGAATCTAAGTATCATGGTGAATTCAGTAGGTTCCCAATAGGATTCCCATGTAATAAGCTTGTTATTCAAGATAGAGCAACGTTTCAACGAACTGAAAGAGTGTATCTTTGTGAATTCAGTTAGTTCCCAGTAGCAGGCCCATGTAATATGTGTACTTTTTAAGATTTATCAAAATTTCCTGAGTCGAATCTGAGTGACATGGTGATTTCGGTTAGTTCCCAATAGGCCGCCGTAGTAGTAAGTGGACTGTCGGGATATAGAAAAATTTCACGAATGGAATCAAAATTTCTAGGCGAATTAAGTGAGTTCCCAATGGGACATGATTCTATGAGTGTGGTGTTCAATACAGAGCACCGTTTTAAGGAACAGAAACTAAGTATCATTGTGAATTCAGTACGTTCCCAATAGGATTCGATGTAATAAGCTTGTTATTCAAGATAGAGCAACGGTCTAACGAACTGAAATACTGTTTCTTTGTGAATTCAGTTAGTTCCCAGTAGCAGGCACTTGTAATTTGTGTACTTTCAAAGATTTATCAAAATATGGTGAGCCGAATTAGAGTAACATGGTGAATTCGGTTAGTTCCCAATAGGCCGCAGTAGTAATAAGTGGACTCTTCGGGATATGAAAAAATTTTCACGAATGGAATCAAAATTTCTGGGAGATTTCAGTGAGTTCCCAATGGGACATGATTGTATGAGTGTGCTTTTCAATATAGATCAACATTTTAAGGAACGGAATCTAAGTATCATGGTGAATTCAGTAGGTTCCCAATAAAATTCCCATGTAATAAGCTTGTTATTCAAGATAGAGCAACGTTTTAACGAACTGAAACACTGTTTCTTTGTGAATTCAGTTAGTTCCCAGTAGCAGGCCCTAGTAATATGTGTACTTTAAAGATTTATCAAAATATGGTGAGCCGAATCTGAGTAACATGGTGAATACGGTTAGTTCCCAATAGGCCGCAGTAGTAATAAGTGGACTGTTCGGGATATAGAATAATTTTCACGAATGGAATCAAAATTTCTAGGCGAATTAAGTGAGTTCCCACTGGGACATGCTTGAATGAGTGTGCTTTTCAATAAAGAGCAACATTTTAAAGAACGGCAACTAAGTATCATAGTGAATTCAGTACGTTCCCAATAGGGTTTGATGTAATAAGCTTGTTATTCAAGATAGAGCAAAGTTCTAACGAACTGAAACACTGTTTCTTAGTGAATTCATTTAATTCCCAGTAGCAGGCTCTTGTAATATGTGTACTTTTAAAGATTTATCAAAATATGGTGAGCCGAATCTGAGTAACATGGTGAATTCGGTTAGTTCCCAATAGGCCGCAGTAGTAATAAGTGGACTGTTCGGGATATAGAAAAATTTTCACGAATGGAATCAAAATTTCTAGGCGAATATAGTGAGTTCCCAATGGGACATGCTTGTATGAGTGTGCTTTTCAATGTACAGCAACATGATAAATAACGGTATCTATGTATCTTGGTTAATTCGGTAGGTTCCCAATAGGATTCCCATGTAATGAGCTTGTTATTCAAGATAGAGCAACGTTTTAACGAACTGAAACAGTGTATCTTTGTGAATTCAGTTAGTTCCCAGTAGCAGGTTCTTGTAATATGTGTACTTTTTAAGATTTATCAAAATTTCCTGAGTCGAATCAGAGTGACATGGTGATTTCGGTTAGTTCCCAATAGGTCGCAGTAGTAATAAGTGGACTGTTAGGGATATAGAAAAATTTTAACGAATGGAATCAATACTCCTAGGCGAATTAAGTGAGTTCCCAATGGGACATGCTTGTATGAGTGTGGTTTTCAATATAGAGCAAGATCATAAGGGACGGAATCTAAGTATCATGGTGAATTCAGTAGGTTCCCAATAGGATTCGCATGTAATAAGCTTGTTATTCAAGATAGAGCAACGTTTTTATGAACTGAAACAGTGTATCTTTGTGAATTCAGTTAGTTCCCAGTAGCAGGCCCTTGTAATATGTGTTCTTTTAAAGATTTATCAAAATATGGTGAGCCGAATCTGAGTACATGGTGAATTCGGTTAGATCCCAATAGGCCGCAGTAGTAATAAGTGGACTGTTCGGGATATAGAAAAATTTTCACGAATGGAATCAAAATTTCTAGGCGAATATAGTGAGTTCCCAATGGGACATGCTTGTATTAGTGTGCTTTTCAATATAGAGCAACATTTTAAGGAACGGAATCTAAGTATCATGGTGAATTCAGTAGGTTCCCAATAGAATTCCCATGTAATAAGCTTGTTATTCAAGATAGAGCAACGTTTTAACGAACTGAAACAGTATATCTTTGTGAATTCAGTTAGTACCCAGTAGTAGGTTCTTGTAATATGTGTACTTTTTAAGATTTATCAAATTTTCCTGAGTCGAATCTGAGTGACATGGTGATTTCGGTTAGTTCCCAATAAGCCGTAGTAGTAATAAGTGGACAGTCGGGATATAGAAAAATTTTCACGAATGGAATCAAAATTTCTAGGCGAATTAAGTGAGTTCCCACTGGGACATGCTTGTATGAGTGTGCTTTTCAATAAAGAGCAACATTTTAAGGAACGGTAACTAAGTATCTTGGTGAATTCAGTACGTTCCCAATAGGATTCAATGTAATAAGCTTGTTATTCAAGATAGAAGAACTTTCTAAAAACTGAAACACTGTTTCTTTGTGAATTCAGTTAGTTCCCAGTAGCAGGCTCTTGTAATTTGTGTACTTTCAAAGATTTATCAAAATATGGTGAGCCGAATTAGAGTAAGATGGTGAATTCGGTTAGTTCCCAATAGGCCGCAGTAGTAATAAGTGGACTCTTCGGGATATGAAAAAATTTTCACGAATGGAATCAAAATTTCTGGGCGAATTCAGTGAGTTCCCAATGGGACATGATTGTATGAGTGTGCTTTTCAATATAGATCAACATTTTAAGGAACGGAATCTAAGTATCATGGTGAATTCAGTAGGTTCCCAATAAAATTCCCATGTAATAAGCTTGTTATTCAAGATAGAGCAACGTTTTAACGAACTGAAACACTGTTTCTTTGTGAATTCAGTTAGTTCCCAGTAGCAGGCCCTAGTAATATGTGTACTTTTAAAGATTTATCAAAATTTGGTGAGCCGAATCTGAGTAACATGGTGAATTCGGTTAGTTCCCAATAGGCCGCCGTAGTAATAAGTGGACTGTCGGGATATAGAGAAATTTCACGAATGGAATCAAAATTTCTAGGCGAATTAAGTGAGTTCCCAATGGGACATGCTTCTATGAGTGTGCTTTTCAATAAAGAGCAACATTTTAAGGAAGGGAAAATAAGTATCATGGTGAATTCGGTACGTTCCCAATAGGAATCGATGTAATAAGCTTGTTATTCAAGATAGAGCAACGTTCTAACGAACTTAAACACTGTTTCTTTGTGAATTCAGTTAGTTTCCAGTAGCAGGCTCTTGTAATTTGTGTACTTTTAAAGATTTATCAAAATATGGTGAGTCGAATCTGAGTAACATGGTGAATTCGGCTAGTTCCATATAGGCCGAGGTAGTAATAAGTGGACTGTTCGGGATATAGAAAAATTTTCACGAATGGAATCCAAATTTCTGTGTGAATTCAGTGAGTTCCCAATGGGACATGCTTGTATGAGTGTGCTTTTCAATATCGAGCAACATTTTAAGGAACGGAATCTAAGTATCATGGTGAATTCAGTAGGTTCCCAATAGGATTCGCATGTAATACGCTTGTTATTCGAGATAGAGCAACGTTTTACGAACTGAAACAGTGTATCTTCGTGAATTCAGTTAGTTCCCAGTAGCAGGTTCTTGTAATATGTGTACTTTTTAAAATTTATCAAAATTTCCTGAGTCGAATCTGAGTGACATGGTGATTTCGGTTAGATCCCAATAGGTCGCAGTAGTAATAAGTGGACTGTCGGGATATAGAAAAATTTTATCGAATGGAATCAAAATTTCTAGGCGAATTCAGTGAGTTTCCAATGGGACATGCTTGTATTAGTGTGCTTTTCGATATATAGCAACATTTTAAGGGACGGAATCTAAGTATCATGGTGAATTCATTAGGTTCCCAATAGGATTCGCATGTAATAAACTTGTTATTCAAGATAGAGCAAAGTTTTTACGAACTGAAACAGTGTATCTTTGTGAATTCAGTTAGTTCCCAGTAGCAGGCCCTTGTAATATGTGTATTTTAAAGATTTATCAAAATATGGTGAGCCGAATCTGAGTAACATGGTGAATTCGGTTAGTTCCCAATAGGCCGCAGTAGTAATAAGTGGACTGTTCGGGATATAGAAAAATTTTCACGGATGGAATCAAAATTTCTTGGCGAATTAAGTGAGTTCCCACTGGGACATGCTTGTATGAGTGTGCTTTTCAATAAAGAGCAACATTTTAAGGAACGGTAACTAAGTATCTTGGTGAATTCAGTACGTTCGCAATAGGATTCAATGTAATAAGCTTGTTATTCAAGGTAGAGCAACTTTCTAACGAACTGAAACACTGTTTCTTTGTGAATTCAGTTAGTTCCCAGTAGCAGGCTCTTGTAATTTCTGTACTTTTAAAGATTTATCAAAATATGGTGAGCCGAATTAGAGTAACATGGTGAATTCGGTTACTTCCCAATAGGCTGCAGTAGTAATAAGTGGACTGTTCGGGATATAGAAAAATTTTAACGAATGGAATCAAAATACCTAGGCGAATTCAGTGAGTTCCCAATGGGACATGCTTGTATTAGTGTACTTTTCGATATATACCATCATTTTAAGGGACGGAATCTAAGTATCATGGTGAATTCAGTAGGTTCCCAATAGGATTCGCATGTAAAAGCTTGTTATTCAAGATCGAGCAACGTTTTTACGAACTGAAACAGTGTATCTTTGTGAATTCAGTTAGTTCCCAGTAGCAGGCCCTTGTAATATGTGTACTTTTAAAGATTTATCAAAATTTGGTGAGCCGAATCTGAGTAACATGGTGAATTCGGTTAGATCCCAATAGGCCGCAGTAGTAATAAGTGGACTGTTCGGGTTATAGAAAAATTTTCACAAATGGAATCAAAATTTCTAGGCGAATATAGTGAGTTCCCAATGGGACATGCTTGCATGAGTGTGCTTTTCAATGTAGAGCAACATGATAAATAACGGAATCTATGTATCTTGGTTAATTCGGTAGGTTCCCAATAGGATTCCCATGTAATGAGCTTGTTATTCAAGATAGAGCAACGTTTTAACGAACTGAAACAGTGTATCTTTGTGAATTCAGTTAGTTCCCAGTAGCAGGTTCTTGTACTATGTGTACTTTTTAAGATTTATCAAAATTTCCTGAGTCGAATCAGAGTGACATGGTGATTTCGGTTAGTTAACAATAGGCCGCAGTAGTAATAAGTGGACTGTTAGGGATATAGAAAAATTTTCACGAATGGAATCAAAATTTCTAGGCGAAGTCAGTGAGTTCCCAATGGGACATGCTTGTATTAGTGTGCTTTTCAATATAGAGCAACATTTTAAGGAACGGAATCTAAGTATCATGGTGAATTCAGTAGGTTCCCAATAGGATTCCCATGTAATAAGCTTGTTATTCAAGATAGAGCAACGTTTTAACGAACTGAAACAGTATATCTTTGTGAATTCAGTTAGTTCCCAGAGCAGGTTCTTGTAATATGTGTACTTTTTAAGATTAATCAAATTTTCCTGAGTCGAATCTGAGTGACATGGTGATTTCGGTTAGTTCACAATAGGCCGTAGTAGTAATAAGTGGACAGTCGGGATATAGAAAAATTTTCACGAATGAAATCAAAATTTCTAGGCGAATTAAGTGAGTTCCCACTGGGACATGCTTGTATGAGTGTGCTTTTCAATAAAGAGCAACATTTTAAAGAACGGCAACTAAGTATCATAGTGAATTCAGTACGTTCCCAATAGGGTTTGATGTAATAAGCTTGTTATTCAAGATAGAGCAAAGTTCTAACGAACTGAAACACTGTTTCTTAGTGAATTCATTTAATTCCCAGTAGCAGGCTCTTGTAATATGTGTACTTTTAAAGATTTATCAAAATATGGTGAGCCGAATCTGAGTAACATGGTGAATTCGGTTAGTTCCCAAGGCCGCAGTAGTAATAAGTGGATTGTTCGGGATATAGAAAAATTGTCACGAATGGAATCAAAATTTCTAGGCGAATATAGTGAGTTCCCAATGGGACATGCTTGTATGAGTGTGCTTTACAATGTAGAGCAACATGATAAATAACGGTATCTATGTATCTTGGTTAATTCAGTAGGTTCCCAATAGGATTCCCATGTAATGAGCTTGTTATTCAAGACAGAGCAACGTTTTAACGAACTGAAACAGTGTATCTTTGTGAATTCAGTTAGTTCCCAGTAGCAGGTTCTTGTAATATGTGTACTTTTTAAGATTTATCAAAATTTCCTGAGTCGAATCAGAGTGACATGGTGATTTCGGTTAGTTCCCAATAGGTCGCAGTAGTAATAAGTGGACTGTCGGGATATAGAAAAATTTTCACGAATGGAATCAAAATTTCTAGGCGAATTCAGTGAGTTTCCAATGGGACATGCTTGTATTAGTGTGCTTTTCGATATATAGCAACATTTTAAGGGACGGAATCTAAGTATCATGGTGAATTCAGTAGGTTCCCAATAGGATTCGCATGTAATAAGCTTGTTATTCAAGATAGAGCAACGTTTTTACGAACTGAAACAGTGTATCTTTGTGAATTCAGTTAGTTCCCAGTAGCAGGCCCTTGTAATATGTGTACTTTCAAAGATTTATCAAAATATGGTGAGCCGAATTAGAGTAACATGGTGAATTCGGTTAGTTCCCAATAGGCCGCAGTAGTAATAAGAGGACTCTTCGGGATATGAAAAAATTTTCACGAATGGAATCAAAATTTCTGGGCGAATTCAGTGAGTTCCCAATGGGACATGATTGTATGAGTGTGCTTTTCAATACAGATCAACATTTTAAGGAACGGAATCTAAGTATCATGGTGAATTCAGTAGGTTCCCAATAAAATTCCCATGTAATAAGCTTGTTATTCAAGATAGAGCAACGTTTTAACGAACTGAAACACTGCTTCTTTGTGAATTCAGTTAGTTCCCAGTAGCAGGCCCTAGTAATATGTGTACTTTTAAAGATTTATCAAAATTTGGTGAGCCGAATCTGAGTAACATGGTGAATTCGGTTAGTTCCCAATAGGCCGCCGTAGTAATAAGTGGACTGTCGGGATATAGAGAAATTTAACGAATGGAATCAAAATTTCTAGGCGAATATAGTCATTTCCCAATGGGACATGCTTGTATGAGTGTGCTTTTCAATAAAGAGCAACATTTTAAGGAACGGAATCTAAGTACCATGGTGAATTCAGTACGTGCCCAATAGGATTTGATGTAATAAGCTTGTTATTCAAGATAGAGCAAAGTTCTAACGAACTTAAACACTGTTTCTTTGTGAATTCATTTAATTCCCAGTAGCAGGCTCTTGTAATATGTATACTTTTAAAGATTTATCAAAATATGGTGAGCCGAATCTGAGTAACATGGTGATTTCGGTTAGTTCCCAATAGGCCGCAGTAGTAATAGGGGACTGTTCGGGATATAGAAAAATTTTCACGAATGGATTCAAAATTTTTGGGTGAATTCAGTGAGTTCCCAATGGGACATGCTTGTATGAGTGTGCTTTTCGATATATAGCAACATTTTAAGGAACGGAATCTAAGTATCATGGTGAATTCAGTAGGTTCCCAATAGGATTCGCATGTAATAAGCTTGTTATTCAAGATAGAGCAACGTTTTTACGAACTGAAACAGTGTATCTTTGTGAATTCAGTTAGTTCCCAGTAGCAGGTTCTTGTAATATGTGTACTTTTTAAGATTTATCAAAATTTCCTGAGTCGAATCTGAATGACATGGTGATTTCGGTTAGTTCCCAATACGCCGCATGAGTAACAAATGGACTGTCGGGATATAGAAAAATTTTCACGAGTGGAATCAAAATTTCTAGGCGAATTCAGTGAGTTCCCAATGGGACATGCTTGTATTAGTGTGCTTTTCGATATATAGCAACATTTTAAGGGACGGAATCTAAGTATCATGGTGAATTCAGTAGGTTCCCAATAGGATTCGCATGCAATAAACTTGTTATTCAAGATATAGCAACGTTTTACGAACTGAAACAGTGTATCTTTGTGAATTCAGTTAGTTCCCAGTAGCAGGCCCTTCTAATATGTGTACTTTTAAAGATTTATCAAAATATGGTGAGCCGAATCTGAGTAACATGGTGAAATCGGTTAGTTCCCAATAGGCCGCAGTAGTAATAAGTGGACTGTTCGGGATATAGAAAAATTTTCACGAATGGAATCAAAATTTCTAGGCGAATTAAGTGAGTTCCCACTGGGACATGCTTGTATGAGTGTGCTTTTCAATAAAGAGCAACATTTTAAAGAACGGCAACTAAGTATCATAGTGAATTCAGTACGTTCCCAGTAGGGTTTGATGTAATAAGCTTGTAATTCAAGATAGAGCAAAGTTCTAACGAACTGAAACACTGTTTCTTAGTGAATTCATTTAATTCCCAGTAGCAGGCTCTTGTAATATGTGTACTTTTAAAGATTTATCAAAATATGGTGAGCCGAATCTGAGTAACATGGTGAATTCGGTTAGTTCCCAATAGGCCGCAGTAGTAATAAGTGGACTGTTCGGGATATAGAAAAATTTTCACAAATGGAATCAAAATTTCTAGGCGAATATAGTGAGTTCCCAATGGGACATGCTTGCATGAGTGTGCTTTTCAATGTAGAGCAACATGATAAATAACGGTATCTATGTATCTTGGTTAATTCGGTAGGTTCCCAATAGGATTCCCATGTAATGAGCTTGTTATTCAAGATAGAGCAACGTTTTAACGAACTGAAACAGTGTATCTTTGTGAATTCAGTTAGTTCCCAGTAGCAGGTTCTTGTACTATGTGTACTTTTTAAGATTTATCAAAATTTCCTGAGTCGAATCAGAGTGACATGGTGATTTCGGTTATTCCCAATAGGCCGCAGTAGTAATAAGTGGACTGTTAGGGATATAGAAAAATTTTCACGAATGGAATCAAAATTTCTAGGCGAATATAGTGAGTTCCCAATGGGACATGCTTGTATTAGTGTGCTTTTCAATATAGAGCAACATTTTAAGGAACGGAATTTAAGTATCATGGTGAATTCAGTAGGTTCCCAATAGGATTCCCATGTATTAAGATTGTTATTCAAGATAGAGCAACGTTTTAACGAACTGAAACAGTATATCTTTGTGAATTCAGTTAGTTCCCAGTAGCAGGTTCTTGTAATATGTGTACTTTTTAAGATTTATCAAATTTTCCTGAGTCGAATCTGAGTGACATGGTGATTTCGGTTAGTTCACAATAGGCCGTAGTAGTAATAAGTGGACAGTCGGGATATAGAAAAATTTTCACGAATGAAATCAAAATTTCTAGGCGAATTAAGTGAGTTCCCACTGGGACATGCTTGTATGAGTGTGCTTTTCAATAAAGAGCAACATTTTAAAGAACGGCAACTAAGTATCATAGTGAATTCAGTACGTTCCCAATAGGGTTTGATGTAATAAGCTTGTTATTCAAGATAGAGCAAAGTTCTAACGAACTGAAACACTGTTTCTTAGTGAATTCATTTAATTCCCAGTAGCAGGCTCTTGTAATATGTGTACTTTTAAAGATTTATCAAAATATGGTGAGCCGAATCTGAGTAACATGGTGCATTCGGTTAGTTCCCAATAGGCCAAAGTAGTAATAAGTGGATTGTTCGGGATATAGAAAAATTGTCACGAATGGAATCAAAATTTCTAGGCGAATATAGTGAGTTCCCAATGGGACATGCTTGTATGAGTGTGCTTTTCAATGTAGAGCAACATGATAAATAACGGTATCTATGTATCTTGGTTAATTCAGTAGGTTCCCAATAGGATTCCCATGTAATGAGCTTGTTATTCAAGATAGAGCAACGTTTTAACGAACTGAAACAGTGTATCTTTGTGAATTCAGTTAGTTCCCAGTAGCAGGTTCTTGTAATATGTGTACTTTTTAAGATTTATCAAAATCTCCTGAGTCGAATCAGAGTGACATGGTGATTTTGGTTAGTTCCCAATAGGCTGCAGTAGTAATAAGTGGACTGTTAGGGATATAGAAAAATTTTAACCTATGGAATCAATATTCCTAGGCGAATTAAGTGAGTTTCCAATGGGACATGCTTGTATGAGTGTGGTTTTCAATATAGAGCAAGATTTTAAGGAACGGAATCTAAGTATCATGGTGAATTCAGTAGGTTCGCAATAGGATCCGCATGTAATAAGCTTGTTATTCAAGAGAGAGCAACGTTTTATGAACTGAAACAGTGTATCTTTGTGAATTCAGTTAGTTCCCAGTAGCAGGCCCTTGTAATATGTGTACTTTTAAAGATTTATCAAAATATGGTGAACCGAATCTGAGTACATGGTGAATTCGGTTAGATCCCAATAGGCCGCAGTAGTAATAAGTGGACTGTTCGGGATATAGAAAAATTTTCACAAATGGAATCAAAATTTCTAGGCGAATATAGTGAGTTCCCAATGGGACATGCTTGCATGAGTGTGCTTTTCAATGTAGAGCAACATGATAAATAACGGTATCTATGTATCTTGGTTAATTCGGTAGGTTCCCAATAGGATTCCCATGTAATGAGCTTGTTATTCAAGATAGAGCAACGTTTTAACGAACTGAAACAGTGTATCTTTGTGAATTCAGTTAGTTCCCAGTAGCAGGTTCTTGTACTATGTGTACTTTTTAAGATTTATCAAAATTTCCTGAGTCGAATCAGAGTGACATGGTGATTTCGGTTAGTTCCCAATAGGCCGCAGTAGTAATAAGTGGACTGTTAGGGATATAGAAAAATTTTCACGAATGGAATCAAATTTCTAGGCGAATATAGTGAGTTCCCAATGGGACATGCTTGTATTAGTGTGCTTTTCAATATAGAGCAACATTTTAAGGAACGGAATCTAAGTATCATGGTGAATTCAGTAGGTTCCCAATGGGATTCCCATGTAATAAGCTTGTTATTCAAGATAGAGCAACGTTTTAACGAACTGAAACAGTATATCTTTGTGAATTCAGTTAGTTCCCAGTAGCAGGTTCTTGTAATATGTGTACTTTTTAAGATTTATCAAATTTTCCTGAGTCGAATCTGAGTGACATGGTGATTTCGGTTAGTTCACAATAGGCCGTAGTAGTAATAAGTGGACAGTCGGGATATAGAAAAATTTTCACGAATGAAATCAAAATTTCTAGGCGAATTAAGTGAGTTCCCACTGGGACATGCTTGTATGAGTGTGCTTTTCAATAAAGAGCAACATTTTAAAGAACGGCAACTAAGTATCATAGTGAATTCAGTACGTTCCCAATAGGGTTTGATGTAATAAGCTTGTTATTCAAGATAGAGCAAAGTTCTAACGAACTGAAACACTGTTTCTTAGTGAATTCATTTAATTCCCAGTAGCAGGCTCTTGTAATATGTGTACTTTTAAAGATTTATCAAAATATGGTGAGCCGAATCTGAGTAACATGGTGAATTCGGTTAGTTCCCAATAGGCCGCAGTAGTAATAAGTGGATTGTTCGGGATATAGAAAAATTGTCACGAATGGAATCAAAATTTCTAGGCGAATATAGTGAGTTCCCAATGGGACATGCTTGTATGAGTGTGCTTTTCAATGTAGAGCAACATGATAAATAACGGTATCTATGTATCTTGGTTAATTCAGTAGGTTCCCAATAGGATTCCCATGTAATGAGCTTGTTATTCAAGATAGAGCAACGTTTTAACGAACTGAAACAGTGTATCTTTGTGAATTCAGTTAGTTCCCAGTAGCAGGTTCTTGTAATATGTGTACTTTTTAAGATTTATCAAAATCTCCTGAGTCGAATCAGAGTGACATGGTGATTTCGGTTAGTTCCCAATAGGCTGCAGTAGTAATAAGTGGACTGTTAGGGATATAGAAAAATTTTAACCTATGGAATCAATATTCCTAGGCGAATTAAGTGAGTTTCCAATGGGACATGCTTGTATGAGTGTGGTTTTCAATATAGAGCAAGATTTTAAGGAACGGAATCTAAGTATCATGGTGAATTCAGTAGGTTCCCAATAGGATCCGCATGTAATAAGCTTGTTATTCAAGATAGAGCAACGTTTTATGAACTGAAACAGTGTATCTTTGTGAATTCAGTTAGTTCCCAGTAGCAGGCCCTTGTAATATGTGTACTTTTAAAGATTTATCAAAATATGGTGAGCCGAATCTGAGTACATGGTGAATTCGGTTAGATCCCAATAGGCCGCAGTAGTAATAAGTGGACTGTTCGGGATATAGAAAAATTTTCACGAATGGAATCAAAATTTCTAGGCGAATATAGTGAGTTCCCAATGGGACATGCTTGTATTAGTGTGCTTTTCAATATAGAGCAACATTTTAAGGAACGGAATCTAAGTATCATGGTGAATTCAGTAGGTTCCCAATAGGATTCCCATGTAATAAGCTTGTTATTCAAGATAGAGCAACGTTTTAACGAACTGAAACAGTATATCTTTGTGAATTCAGTTAGTTCCCAGTAGCAGGTTCTTGTAATATGTGTACTTTTTAAGATTTATCAAATTTTCCTGAGTCGAATCTGAGTGACATGGTGATTTCGGTTAGTTCCCAATAGGCCGTAGTAGTAATAAGTGGACAGTCGGGATATAGAAAAATTTTCACGAATGAAATCAAAATTTCTAGGCGAATTAAGTGAGTTCCCACTGGGACATGCTTGTATGAGTGTGCTTTTCAATAAAGAGCAACATTTTAAGGAACGGTAACTAAGTATCTAGGTGAATTCAGTACGTTCCCAATAGGATTCAATGTAAGAAGCTTGTTATTCAAGATAGAGCAACTTTCTAAAAACTGAAACACTGTTTCTTTGTGAATTCAGTTAGTTCCCAGTAGCAGGCTCTTGTAATTTCTGTACTTTCAAAGATTTATCAAAATATGGTGAGCCGAATTAGAGTAACATGGTGAATTCGGTTAGTTCCCAATAGGCCGGAGTAGTAATAAGTGGACTCTTCGGGATATGAAAAAATTTTCATGAATGGAATCAAAATTTCTGGGCGAATTCAGTGAGTTCCCAATGGGACATGATTGTATGAGTGTGCTTTTCAATATAGATCAACATTTTAAGGAACGGAATCTAAGTATCATGGTGAATTCAGTAGGTTCCCAATAGGATTCCCATGTAATAAGCTTGTTATTCAAGATAGAGCAACGTTTTAACGAACTGAAACACTGTTTCTTTGTGAATTCAGTTAGTTCCCAGTAGCAGGCCCTAGTAACATGTGTACTTTTAAAGATTTATCAAAATTTGGTGAGCCGAATCTGAGTAACATGGTGAATTCGGTTAGTTCCCAGTAGGCCGCCGTAGTAATAAGTGGACTGTCGGGATATAGAGAAATTTCACGAATGGAATCAAAATTTCTAGGCGAATTAAGTGAGTTCACAATGGGACATGCTTCTATGAGTGTGCTTTTCAATAAAGAGCAACATTTTAAGGAAGGGAAAATAAGTATCATGGTGAATTCAGTACGTTCCCAATAGGATTTGATGTAATAAGCTTTTTATTCAATATAGAGCAAAGTTCTAACGAACTGAAACACTGTTTCTTTGTGAATTCAGTTAGTTTCCAGTAGCAGGCTCTTGTAATTTGTGTACTTTTAAAGATTTATCAAAATATGGTGAGTCGAATCTGAGTAACATGGTGAATTCGGCTAGTTCCATATAGGCCGTGGTAGTAATAAGTGGACTGTTCGGGATATAGAAAAATTTTCACGAATGGAATCCAAATTTCTGTGTGAAATCAGTGAGTTCCCAATGTTACATGCTTGTATTAGTGTTCTTTTCAATATCGAGCAACATTTTAAGGAACAGAATCTAAGTATCATGGTGAATTCAGTAGGTTCCCAATAGGATTCCCATGTAATAAGCTTGTTATTCAAGATAGAGCAACGTTTTAACGAACTGAAACAGTATATCTTTGTGAATTCAGTTAGTTCCCAGTAGCAGGTTCTTGTAATATGTGTACTTTTTAAAATTTATCAAATTTTCCTGAGTCGAATCTGAGTGATATGGTGATTTCGGTTAGTTCTCAATAGGCCGTAGTAGTAATAAGTGGACAGTCGGGATATAGAAAAATTTTCACGAATGAAATCAAAATTTCTAGGCGAATTAAGTGAGTTCCCACTGGGACATGCTTGTATGAGTGTGCTTTTCAATATAGATCAACATTTTAAGGAACGGAATCTAAGTATCATTGTGAATTCAGTAGGTTCCCAATAAAATTCCCATGTAATAAGCTTGTTATTTAAGATAGAGCAACGTTTTAACGAACTGAAACACTGTTTCTTTGTGAATTCAGTTAGTTCCCAGTAGCAGGCCCTAGTAATATGTGTACTTTTAAAGATTTATCAAAATTTGGTGAGCCGAATCTGAGTAACATGGTGAATTCGGTTAGTTTCCAATAGGCCGCCGTAGTAATAAGTGGACTGTCGAGATATAGAGAAATTTCACGAATGGAATCAAAATTTCTAGGCGAATTAAGTGAGTTCCCAATGGGACATGCTTCTATGAGTGTGCTTTTCAATAAAGAGCAACATTTTAAGGAAGGGAAAATAAGTATCATGGTGAATTCAGTACGTTCCCAATAGGAATCGATGTAATAAGCTTGTTATTCAAGATAGAGCAACGTTCTAACGAACTGAAACACTGTTTCTTTGTGAATTCAGTTAGTTTCCAGTAGCAGGCTCTTGT
This sequence comes from Rattus norvegicus, assembly GCF_021556685.1. Classification (NCBI taxonomy): domain Eukaryota; kingdom Metazoa; phylum Chordata; class Mammalia; order Rodentia; family Muridae; genus Rattus; species Rattus norvegicus. The sequence continues at coordinate 1,235,592 of NC_141538.1, read as the reverse complement.
AATTTGTGTACTTTTAAAGATTTTTCAAAATATGGTGAGTCGAATCTGAGTAACATGGTGAATTTGGCTAGTTCCATATAGGCCGAGGTAGTAATAAGTGGACTGTTCGGGATATAGAAAAATTTTCACGAATGGAATCAAAATTTCTGTGTGAATTCAGTGAGTTCCCAATGTTACATGCTTGTATGAGTGTGCTTTTCAATATCGAGCAACATTTTAAGGAACGGAATCTAAGTATCATGGTGAATTCAGTAGGTTCCCAATAGGATTCCCATGTAATAAGCTTGTTATTCGAGATAGAGCAACGTTTTAAAGAACTGAAACAGTGTATCTTTGTGAATTCAGTTAGTTCCCAGTAGCAGGTTCTTGTAATATGTGTACTTTTTAAAATTTATCAAAATTTCCTGAGTCGAATCTGAGTGACATGGTGATTTCGGTTAGATCCCAATAGGTCGCAGTAGTAATAAGTGGACTGTCGGGATATAGAAAAATTTTCTCGAATGGAATCAAAATTTCTAGGCGAATTCAGTGAGTTTCCAATGGGACATGCTTGTATTAGTGTGCTTTTCGATATATAGCAACATTTTAAGGG